>NW_008347042.1:6995969-7016759 GCF_000622305.1 Nannospalax galili
AAAATAGCCCTGGTCTAAGATGGATCAAATGCAGAATTCTACTAGATTTTTAAAGAATTAAAAACAATGTTTCTTGAGTTATCATATAAAATAGAAATGGAAGGAGTGTTTTGTAAGTGCTTTTTTTGAAACCAGTATTATGGTGGTAATTAAACCAAATTGACAGACAACATAAAAGAAAAAAAATAGAATAATATCCCTAATGAGCATAGATTCAAAATTTCTTAATAAAATATTTGCAAATTAATTTCAAGATCACATTAAAAAAAAGATCGTTCACCATTCAATTTACTTCATTCTATTATCCAGAGGTGCAGTGATGATTTGATATAATATAAACCAATAAATGAAATTTATTATATAGACTCAAAGAGAAAAATCATATGATGATCATCGTAATGTATGTAAAAAGGTCTTTAAAAAAATTAACATCCATTCATAATAAAGGCTATATATGACACACCTACAGCTAACGTCATAGTAAACAGAGTAAAACTTGAATCATTTCCATGAATATTGGGAACAGGAGAAGAGCGTACACTCTCTTCACTCCTATTCAGTGTAGTTCTTGATGTCTAACAGCAATAAAGCAAGAGAAGGAAATGGAAGGATACAGACACAAAATATAAGTCAAGGTGCCCATATTTGAAGATTATATGATTCTATACTCAAAGACCCTAAGGAATATACCACGGAAATCCTAGAAAAGATGAAGACGTCAGGTAACAATGCAAAACTCAGTAGCTTTTCTACGTACCAATGACATAGTGAGAAAGAAACCAGTGGGGAGAATCCCATTCACAGTAGCCTCAGAAACTTAAATGAAATCTTAATTTTTATTTGAAATATACTACATCTCCATATCAGTTATGTTTTCAAGTCTTTACAATTTTGCCATTGCAATATCTACTTACAATGAGTTTCCCTATTCATTAAAGCATGTTTGAGTATCATGGAATATTCTGTAGTTTTCAATAGAGTTCTTCAACACTTTGTGACAAGTTTATTTCTCATACTATGCATTAAAATGTTTTAAGTTATTATAAATAAAAATAGAATTTGTGAAAAACTTGACAAAATATTTCTGTTTATATTAATTTATTAATATTTTAATTTTACTATTTACAGTTATAATATCTAATGCTATTTTCTCTTGTTCTATGATTTATTGACGTAATTTATTTAGAAAACTATTTTAACTGTGATAGACGAGCATCTTTAAAAATATTTATTATTTGCTTTTATTTTATGTGTATGAGTATGTTCCCTGCATGTGTGTAAGCGCATCTGTGTCATGCAGTGCCTGCTATGGTATGAAGAGGTCATTGGGTACGCTGGAACTGGAGTTACAGACAATTGTTAGCCATCTTGTAGGTGCTGGAAACCACACCCAGGTCCTCTGGAAGAACAGTCAGTACTCTTAACCACTGAGCCATCTCTCCAGCTCCAGTCTTGAGCATCTTATCTCATTAATTATTTCAGAGAAAAATCTATCAACATTTCACCATCAAAAATGTTTACTGCAAGGGAAGTTAGATCAGAAGTTAAGAGCACGTATTGTTCTTACCGAGGACTCTGGCTCAGTTGCCAGCACCCTCATTAGGCATCTCACAACCACCTAAAGCTACAGAAGACTCTGACCCCCTTTTATGGCCTCTGTGTGCACTGCACGTATAGAGACATACATGCATATACACAGTTAAAAATACATCTTAAAAAAACAAGAGTGTCAGCTGCAGGATATTTAACTGAATAATCATTATCAAATTAAGGAAATCATTACCTGTTTATTAAATGGCTTTCTTCACATGTTGAAATATTTATATTTTTAAATTTTTTTCAATACTTGTTTATGGTATAAGTAAATTCCCTCTCTATATAAGAATTTTTACTTCCTATTTTGCTTAGCAATATTTTGTCCCATTTAAAGAAGATTTAGTCCTCTAATTTTTTTTTTCTACTGAAGAGTGGCAGCAATACATTGTTGCCATTGTGGAATTGTAGGCCACATATTGTGAGGTTATTCTTTTTCTAGTTTTAAAAGTACTTCAATCAATGTTTCTTCTTAAATATTTGGTTAAACTGAGAAATAAAAGTTTGAACCAGAAATAGTTTTAAAAAAGACTCATATACAAGAATTTTTATTTAAAATTAAGTAGCTTTATATTTTCTATTTTTTCCTACAATTGTTTTCAGTAGTTGTATTTATTAATTTACTTTTTGGGTTTTATTTCTGTTTTATTATTTTATTACTATTTGAGACAGGTTCTCCAGCTGGCTCACTCACTTTGTAGAACAGTCTGGCCTCCATTTTACAGAGATCTGCCTGCCTCCGCCTCCCACGTATTGGGATTAAAGTTGTGGGCCATCATACCTGGCTAGTAGTTGTATTTACGAAAAACACTGCATTTTATTTCTATAATTATTTTCATTAAATTATCTTCATAATATCTTTATCTTCACATAAATGATTTTAATATATGTGTTGTTTCCTCCTTGTTATCACATATTTATACATTGAATTTTTGATTTGTGTCTGTATCCCAAGTTCTTCACTAAAGCTTAAATTATTATATATAGTAACATTATTTAACTCTTCTTTATATGTTGATTTTAAATATGTCAGATTACTTGACTTTATTTGCTCCATTGTACACTTTCACAGTTTATGTTATTCTTATCATTTTGAGAGTTGTTTACATTAATCATGTTTAGCATTTCTCTCTTTCAATATGTGGATTTAAGTTTCTTACAACTAATTTTTTTGTTTATTTCACAGTTTTTAATTAATATATATATTTTAAATACAAGAAAGGATTTAATTTGGCTTACAGTTCCAGAGGGGTAAAAGTCCGTGATGACAGGGAAGCTTGTCTGCAGCAGAAGGCGTGGGTGCAGGTGTAGGAAGCTGAGAGCGCACATCTTATTGAAACATCTTTTATACAATAAAGTGCTAAAAGTTCACTAACGGTGCATTTATAAATTATGTTTTATAAATGTAATCATGTGTGCAGTCAAAGCTCTGGTTGAAGTTTTCCTTGGTTTCTTTATTAGCACTTTCTAAGTGATGGGACATGTGAAGTCAGACACCTAAGATCTAATAACGATTTGGGATTAAGTCACTAATTAACATGAATAGACTCAGATGACTTTACTATAATATCAACAATAGTCATACATATTTTGTGTATATTGTTACTGCTTTATAATATTCATTTTTTAAAAATTTCTTTTTATTTATTATTTTTATTTTATGTATATGAGTGTATTGCGTGTATGTGTAAGTGCACCTGTGTCGTGCAATGCCCGCGGAGGACAGAAGAGACCATTGGATCTCCTGGAACTGGAGTTACAGACAGTTGTTAGCTGTCATGTGGATGCTGGGATTCAAACCCAGGTCTTCTGCAAGACCAACCAGTGTTCTTAACCACTAAGCCATCTTTCCAGCCCCTGTTTTGCAATATTCTATTATAGGGCTATATATAGGTCATACATCATTCTATCTACCTGCTAGCAGAGATTTTGTTATTGTTAATAAATCCATAAATTATCCATTTTGTTATTGGAAACAAGTACTAGTTTGTTCTGCTCATATAGACCTGACATTTCCCTTTTCAAAACCTGAGTCTGTTAGAGTAAGCAGACAGAAACAGTTCCCCAAAGCTGTTGTAACCATTTATTTTTCAGTGCAGCAGCACTTTTGAGTTTTCATAGTAATTCACGTTTATCCACTACAGTCTGTTTTCACTGATCCCTTTGTAACTTTCATTTGTATTTTCCTGATGAGTAATACTTCAGAGTAAGCTTTCTTGTGCCTATTGTCTTTGTCGATTTTCACCTTTGTGAAATGCAAGTTCAGCCAATTACTTGATTTTATCTTCAATTGTATGCACTTATTAATACTAGTAGTTCTTTGAAATAATTGGATATAAATCATTTTCTTAACAGATAAATTTCAGAGATATCCACATCCGTTCTCTGGTTTCATTTTCTCCATCATATTTAGAGAAAATATATTTTAATTAATCTATTTTTTATTTCAATGTCTAGTGTTTGGGATTTTATTGTTTAAAATGACTGCTCCAACTCAATGAGGAGTTCTTTCTATCTGAAGAAACTTGTGTTTAATTTACTCTTATTTTATTACCCATCATATAATAATTTTGTATTAATATGAATTGGAGGACAAGATATATCCATTAGTTTTAGAGATTGATATATACAACTTAATGGATTATTGTTTACTTTCTTAAATGTGTATTGTTTTTATCTCTGTTCTCTATATCTTATTAAATTTGTCTACTAATTTGTTGTTGTATAGATATATTGTTAACATTATTGTAGATTCATAGAAAATCTTGACTAAGAGTTATATAAGACATAATTTCACGTTCTTTCTGTTCTTTTGAGCTCATCTTTCCACTTAAGGCAGATAGGTTTTATGGAATGTTTACTGTGATACCATATACCTAAAAGTTTATGTCTTTAAAGTACTGAGTTCCAAACCACTAAGGTACAACTTCAAGATTATTAACCTGTTGTCTAATATAGCGCATCAATAAATTTTTCTTTTTAACTTTGAAATACTATATATGTTTGTTTACAGATGTTCTTCATATTTTATGATTTTCATGCTGTATTTTTTCATATGTTTTCAGAACTTTGTTAAGTTCTTAGGAATAAGACAGGCATGTGTTTATTTTTAGACATTTTAAAACACCACATTAGGATTTTTTCTTATGAAATAATCAATTGTGTATTAAGAAAATGGAAAATTTAACATTAACTTAAGTTAATGTTCTTAGGAATAACACAGGCATGCTTTAATTTTAGAGATTTTAAAATATTACATTAACAGTTTTTCTTATGAAATAATGAACTGTATTAAGCAAATGGAAATTTTAACATTAACTTAAGAAAAATATGAAGTGATATCTAATTCTGTGGATTTTCTCAGTGGCTTATAAAATTTGTGTGGCTACAAGGCTCACACGTCAAAGTCATCAAGTTACATTCCACTCCCTCTTCTCAGCTTCCTGATCATGGATAGTCTCACTCAAAGCATGTTCAGCTCCCCTTTTGAATTTGGCTCAGTGGAAAGTATTTCTCTTTTTAAAATTATTCATTTAATAACCACATACTTAGAAGAAGCATTTCATTACAAGAGGATCGACATATTCAATAACAATTTCCTGAGCTAAGTTGCAACTCTTTCAAAATTGGCTGTAAATTTTTAGGTTTACAGTTGAATTATTACAGTTATACAATATTGTACTCAGTATAAACCCTATAAGACAGAAAATTAAATGAGGTTTTAACCTTTATAAAAGATCTCCATTTCATTATTAAAATACAGAGTTTCATAGAGAAAAATTCAATTTTAGTGCAACTGACATTAAAATATCTGCACATGTGTTTCTAATCTCTCTCTATATGATTATTACTAGTCACAGTCGGTTACTTTCTGAGCTCCTTGGCATCTGAGCATGGATATAAAGCCATCAGGTAGATTTCAATGGTAATGTTTTTCACATCTACTAATTATTAAGGAGCAAATTTTTATGCTTTGAAGAATTATTATCATTATTCTTTAAATTTTTAATAACTACATGATTTGAAGAAGCATTTCACTACAGCTTTAACATATTCAGTGACACACTCCAGAGTGAGAGTACATCTCTTTCACAAGTTGGTTCAAGTTTTAGGTTCACAGTTGAGTTAATACAGTTATACAATATTGAACTCAGTATAAGCCCTGTAAGACATATAATTAAATTAGTTTTTTAACCTTTAAAAAAGATTTCCATTTCATTTTAGAATTTATTATTCCTTGCAGAAAGACTCATTGTTTTTTATACTAACACTGAGATGTTGGTCTATTCATCTCTAATCTGTATGTATCTGATTATTACTAGTCATAATCAGTTGCACTTGGATCCTTGGCGCCGGTGTATGTCTATGAAGTCATCAGGTCTATTTCAATGGTAATGTTTATCACCTCTACTAATTAGCATGATGCAAATTTCCATGCTTCCTCCTCAAATATAATACATTTTAAAATTTGTTGATGTGTGTATGTGTGTGTGTGTGTGTGTGTGTATCACACAGAACACCCCAAACCATCTTATTCAACTATACACCCACTTCCCAGATGGCAACCTCCCATAGACTCCCTCCCCCAACTAGAGCCCTTATACTCTGATATCCTTGCTACTGTCTGTTGTGTTGACGGCACCCCCAGCCATCCCCCACTATTTGCCCTTCTGGTGAATCTAGTCAGCCTATCAAAAGGTCTTTGTTTTAGGAGGGTGAGCTGTTCCTCATCTAGCAGCAATCTGTAGTCAATATTCCTTTAAGTAAGACTGGGCTCTGCTGTTCATTTTCCTAGTTCTATGCTGGGTTACTATCTGGGAGTCCCTTTGGCCACCCTGGCCAACAATTCAAAAGAAGGTATCTGCTATCTGACATTGTTGCTTGCTATGTAGCCTTTAGCTATGCATATGGACTCTTAAGAAATCATATTGGCCCCTTTAATCTTTGGTTATACTTTCCTTTTGGGTGTTTAAAGCCATACAGTTGGCCCAGATAAACCAATTTATTTTTACTTAAGGTCGTTTGAGGATCTTTTCTTCAGGGGTCACATGGGTTTGGGAGGAGCCCCTGGCTCCTTTTATCAGTTCTGCCTATGTGAAGATAAGTCAAAGGTCCTGCTCGACCATGGTTGGCTTTGCTTGGAAGCATGGAGGAAATGATTCCTCTGTGTTGACCCTCTTCTTTGTAGACTGGACACTTTCAAGTCCATCTGGTGGGGTCTTCTCAGCCTCCTTGATCAAGAGGACAGGTGACCCACCATAATTACAAGACACTTTGAGAGATGCTCATAGTCCCCTGGAACTAGTCAACCTAGGAGTGCAAGGAGCAAAAAGTGTCCTTTATGTCCTCTGACCAAATTATTATAGGCCTCAAAGTATGTCTGTTAAACATCCAAGAAGGTTAGTTCCACCAGTCGGTTACTTTTAATTACTGTATGTCACGTAGATAAATCTTGGGCAAAGACCAATTTTTTTCAGATAAACCTTACCTAGACACATATTTCTTGATTTTCTATGTAAAATTTGTCAGTAGGTTATAGGAGTAATATGGTTCCCTCTGGTTTTCAAAAGTAGCTAGGCATTATTTATCTCTCACATTTTCTCACCCCTCCATCATGGTTTTCCCGCTTTAGGTACCCTCATTTAAAAAAGCTAAGATAATAAAAATTTTTTTAATTTTCTAAGTTCCTTAGAGATTTTTGTATTTATTTTAAGAACAGGAATAAGAAGAATCTTTCATTCAAAGGCTTACATAAAATATTCTTGTTCAAAATTGATTTTACTATCCTTGGCCTTTTGTGCTTATATATAAATATTTGAATTGTTTTATATCTGTGAAAAATGTTCTGGAATTTTTATTGGAATTGTACTGAGCCTTTAGATTGCTTTTGGTAGAATGGCCATTTTCACAATTTCAATTCTTCCCCATGAGCATTTGAGGACTTTCCATCTTCTAATGCCTTCCTCAATTTCTTTCTTCAGTGACTTAAAGTTTTGTTATAGTGGCCTTTTGTTTCCTTGGTTGGGGTTATTCTTAAGCACTTTATTTCCTTTTCACAGCTATTATGAATGAGATTCTTTCAATGATTTCTCTTTCAGTATGTTTGATATGTTGTATAGGAAGACTACTAATTTTTATATTTTAATTTTTGCTGAAAGTGTTTATCATAGGTAAGAGAATTTTGTTGGAATCTTTATTTCTCTTATAAATATGCATGGAAACATTCTGAAAACTCTTGCTTATGAATCATGTTTAAACAGTTAACTTAAATTAGTCAAACTGTAATTCTTTTCTATTTTACATTCATGAGGTTGTGTGTTGACTGAGGTCCTAGATGTGAGCTAGGGTCTTTACCAAAGCACATATTTACTTACTGAATATTATCTCCTTGATAAGCTGTTACATTGTCAAAGACAAATTCAATACCTTGCTTTTTAGAATGCAGCCATTGTTTGGTGATGTTATTGTCAGACCCCAAATAAAGCTGTCAACGTGAAAATATCATACCTGCCATAAACCCAATTGAGAGACTTATTTGAACTAAGTTGTAAAATAGGCAGTAGGGAGGGGTCTGAAGAAGTAGATATACTTTAAACCACATTTCATTCTTAGAAGTCAGAATGTCATTCTAAGCAGCAATAAAACTTTTTCTGTTACTTTGATGGAAAGCCCCATGTAGCTTATAAATCAGTTACTAACTTAGCGCACTAAGGCAAAACACATACCCTTTTCATGTATCTACTCTGCTGTTCAAGAAGAACAAAATGCCATTTATCTTCAAGAGACATGGTACAGTAAGCTAAATTGATGGTCCCTCATTCTCCTGCTCAGATTTTCCATCTCAGATGCCAGTGTTGTAAAGCCTAAAAGGAGACAGGTTTGTAGTCTCCTGCTTCTACTGTCCAGTCTTGATAACTTTCATTAAAATCGAGTTCCATCCTCCTTCCTTCCTCTAAAGCTGCATCATTCATCACCTCTCATTCCAAATTGTCAGGTGTGGGTCCAAAATGTATAGGACTAAGGCAGAGGTAGCAGTGCCCTTAGATGTGTATCTGAGAGGCAGCAGACCCCTCAGCACAGGAATCCTGAACCCTGGGATGCTGGGGGCAGTTCTCTTTCATGACTATTGTCCTAATGGACCTCATGTATAGGTCCCATGTCACAGCTTCTTGGTCACAGGTACTTTCCCTGAGAATCAGGTGACTTAGGATCCATTGCATTGTCTGAGTGTTCTATGAAATATATTGACTAACTTATTAACATATATGGACTCTCATTCTCAAAAATCAGACTAGTGGATTTGAACTTTTATTTTTTATATTTTATTTTTTATTTTATTTGTATGCGTGTAATGCCTGCTTGTAGGTATGTGCACCCATGTCCTGCATTGCCCGAAGAGGTCAGAAGAGGGCATTAGATCCCCTGGAACTGGAGTTACAGATGGTTCTTAGTTCCCTTATGGGCACTGGGAATTGAACCTGGGTCCTCTGCAAGAGCAGTCACTGCTTTTAACTGCTGAACCATCTTTCCAGCCCCCTGATTTGTATTTTTCTTACCTTCAATAATTTTCTCTCTCTGTTAAAAGGGGAAAAAATAGAAGAAATATTGCCTGTATTGATGATGCTTATGCTTCATTTATAAACAGCTGAAGCCCTGTGGATTTCAGATGGATTTTTTTATTAGTCATTTTTAGTTACTTTACTTTTTTTCAATGTATATTCTTATTGAATTTTTGTGCATCTCTTACTAAACATCTTAATCATGTGTACAACCCTTTCCTTTTCTAAACCCCCCATAGCCCACCCTCATTAGATTTTGTGCATTCTGCCATATATTTTAAGGCCTATCAAGTCAAGTTTGTGTCACCAGATGTCCCTCAGTGTGAGTTCATCCACTGAAGCCTGGTCATTCTATCTAGTGCCACTTCCTTGAAGAAGACCAATTGTCTCTCTTCCGGCAGTAATCAGCCACCAATTGTTCCTCGGCTATTTGGGGTTTCTTATACATTAGCAGGCATGCTGAAATAAAAAAATAAAATCACAAAGAATTTTATAAAATAAACAAGTTTAAATTTTTTTTGGAATATTACTTGTCATTATTATTTTCAGGGCTGGAGAGATGTCTTAGGGGTGTTAAGGGCATTGGCTGCTCTTGCAGAGGAACCAGATTCAATTCCCAGCACCCACAACCATCTGTAACTCCAGTTCTTGGGGATCTGAGACCCTCTTCTGACCTATGCAGGCAATGCATGATATAGGTGCACTTACATATATGCAGGCAATACATCTATACACAAAAATAAAAATAATAAAAATATATAAAAGGTCGTTATTTTCTAAAATTATTGAAGATTCTTATCTCTTTCGAAAACTGCAGTTTAAATTTATATAATATAATTATATAGTTATCTACATTTTTAGTTGCAAGTAAAACAGTTTATGTTTATACCTGGAATGTTCTCCATTTAGAGAGAGAAGTGGCTCTATTCAATAGAGGCAGTGCTTTGTCCTAAGAAGTCAGGTTATCAGCATCAGCCATGTCCTTGAAGGATCCATTCACATCCTTACACTTCCTCACCTCTCACATTGCTTATCAGCCACATGAAATCAGTGGTTTTCATCTGATTTTTCCATTTGATTTAATGTGCTGCCCCACAACAAGCCCAGAGTGATGGGGCCAAGTGACCATGCCCAAAGCATCTGAAACTGAGTCAGAGAATTCTTGCCTTCTATTAAGTTGATATTCTCAGGCATTTTTGTCAACACAGTGATGGAAAGATGACTAACACAATAACTAACCGTGTTTACATAACATATTTACACAAAAACAACAACAAAAAAAACAGAAGTTGATATTTCTCAAATAGATGTGGAATAAATTACATTAAGGTGACCCTTAAAAAAGCTACAATTAGCTCTGCTTCCCTGGGCCTGCAGGACCCGCAGGCCTCTCTCCAACCTGCAGGCTTCTCCCTGGGGTATGTCCATTGCGTCCTGCATGCCTTGACTCCCCCATTCACCCTCCCATCTCCCCCACCAGTCTCTCCTCCTAGCCTGGGTCCTGTTCCATTCCTTGTCTTGGAGCCCCAGACACCGACACCCGGGGAAACACCACTGCTTCCTGATCCTGTGCATCCAGACCAACTCAGTTACTTCTTGGGTCCCCAAGAACACTCTGGGCCTGGCCCCACCCTCACTTCCCTCTACTTCCCTGGGTCTGCACGACCCACCAGCCTCTTTCAAGGACGCTGGGGCTATCCTTTCCTCTTCCTGATCCTTTGCATCCAGGCTAACCCAGCTCCTCAGTGCAGTCCCCAGGAGTCATTTGGGCCACTTCCCGCCCCCATCTCTCTTTGCACTCTGGGGGGCACAGCCACCAGCTCTCC
Organism: Nannospalax galili; assembly: GCF_000622305.1. NCBI lineage: Eukaryota > Metazoa > Chordata > Mammalia > Rodentia > Spalacidae > Nannospalax > Nannospalax galili. The sequence continues at coordinate 7,006,948 of NW_008347042.1, forward strand.
TGGGCCTTGCTCCCAAGCCAGTCCAACCCCCAAATTCCTGAGGCCAAAATCTTACCTGGAGGGATCCAGACCTTAGGAGAAAGCCTGAGTGCATCTGATCCTCATCTGACTTGGGCCTCTGTGGGAACTCCTGAAGACAAAAGCAATCTGGTGGCTCAAATATAGTCAAAAGAGAGAACCGGAAGCTTGGAGGACCAGCTTTCCATGCTCAAAAAGTAAATCACAACCACACATAAAGTTCACACAAAAAAAAGCAGATCTAAACTTGAAGGCTTGATTCTCACAGAAGAATCAGAAACTACAAAAGAAATCCACATGTCAAAATCACAGAGAAAAAATAACATGAAAAACCAAAATAACATATCCCCACCAAATACCAATAGTCCTCTAAAGGAGTACAATGAGACACCCCCCCCCAGAGATAATGCAAGACACGGAACTCGAAAGAACAATTATAAGCATGATAAAAGAATTCAGTGAATTTAAAGAACACATAATGAAATCAAAGAACTGAAGGAAGATAGGGATAAACTTTTGAATGAATTCAGAATAGAGAGAAATATTTAAGAATTCTCAGGCTGAAATGAAGAAGGAAGTGAAACACTCAGTAAACCAATTAGAAATGACAGGAGAAAGCCTCACCAATAGGATGAATGAAAGGGAAAACAGAGTATCGAGACTAGAAGATAAAGTGGAAGAACTAGACCACTCGTGCAAAGATTATGAAAAATTTAAGAAATCACAAGAATGGAATATGCAGAAATTGTGTGACACCATAAAAAGACCAAACTTATGAATCATAGGCATACAGGAAGGAGAAGAATCCCAAGATAATGGCATGGACCAGATCTTCAACAGAATCGTGGAAGAAAATTTCCCAAAATTAAAAAAAGACATGCCCATACAAATACAAGAAGCATATAGAACACCAAATAAACTGGACCAGAAAACAAACTCTCCATGGCACATTATAGTAAAAACACTAAATGTACAAAACAAAGAGACAATACTGAAAGCTGCAAAAGAGAAACAAGAAGTCACATATAAAGGAAAACCCATTAAGATTACAGCTGACTTTTCAATGTAAACCATGAAAGCCAGAAGAACCTGGACCAAAGTATTCCCAGTTCTAAAATACCACAGATGCCAACCCAGATTACTATACCCAGCCAAAATGTCAATTATTGTTGAAGGGGAAAGAAAAATCTTCCATGACATAAATAGGCTGAAGGAATTCATGTCCACAAAATCAGCCCTTCAGAGAGTAGCTAACAAATGGGGACAGAAGCAAAGGCTACAGACAGATTCATTCTTGTCCTTAATTGAAATCATGCTGAAGTCAATCACTTTACCTTTGGTCAACATTTGGTTGTATATATTGATACTGCAATTTTGTTATAGTAGTTCAAAGTTAGTCTTGAAAATGACAGCGTTTTTCAATGCAGTGTGGCCACCCTAAGCTGATCATCATATTTCCTTTGATGGAAGGCGTAAATGCCTACTTTCAGAGTACACATTTTCTCTATGATATGAAAACACTTGTCCCATTTCCGTACCTGTACCTATTACTTGCATTTCAGCATTTGTCTTCCTGTAGATACTACTGTATGAATCCCAATGGAGTAATTTGTCTCGTAAATTTATCTCCCCCTCTCCTGAGAACATTTCTCTGTATTTTTGGCTGTGGTGCCATCAGCCTTATGTCTTCCCTTTTGTGGTGACTCCATAAAGTCTCATACTTGCACTATTGTCCTCTAATGTCCCTCTTTCAGAAATACTGCATTCTAGATTGCTGTCCCCTTCTTTTTACCTGGAATTAGAGGGCACTAGAGGAACCATTGTCTGTTTCTCTAATTCAGTTCCAGTCTTAGAGTGGCACAGTGTCCCAAGTGTTACAGTGAGAGTGAGAGTGTCTGCCATGTTGGAGTACTTCCCAGACTCTGCCTCTAGCCTGTATTTCTGTCTCTCTCAAGAGAACTCTTCTACATTTCAGTTTCCATTTCCAGCATCCTAGGAATGCAGCATTTATCTTCCTTCCTCTAACAAGAAGAGGTTTATTCCAGGGGATGACCCAGGAAAAATGTCTAAGGCTCTGGACCACCTAATTGGCTTCTTTCTTCTCTTAAGCCTGAAAGCAAAAGGAACTCTTTAAAAAGTTTGAAATTTAATTTAAAATTTGTAGAAATTAATTTGAAATTTGTGTTCTAATTGGAAAGATTTTTCACATTAGAAACAGATATTCATCAAAGACAGTGATCAAATAAAATCAGAGCTTAATAGCATTGCCTTAGATGAATGAAAAGTGCTACTTGGTTGACAAAACTGTATATTTATTTTTAGTATACTCAAGTTAAAGGGTGTAAGGAATTGGTAACAATGATTTGTTCTCTTAAATATCTGTGGTTTTAATAGTTGCATGAGAAAAGTTAAAAAAGGAATAATCAACCTATGGCTTCTCTTCATCAAAAATATATGCTAAATATGGTATTTTTATGTAGATGTTAGTGAATGATTCGTGAACACAGAATCACAACTGACTACAACTGACCAAAGTGTACAGAATGGAACTTCTAATCGTGTGTCCCTGAATAGGACTCCTATGTAAAACTCCACCTACCCAGGGCTCAGGGACCATTGTGGAAGAGAGGGTGGAAAGATTTTAAGAGCCAGAGGCGCTAGATGAATACAAATAAAACTGCTGTCCGGACACTGCAGCGTAGTTGTGCATATGAACCCACAGTGCTTGTGATAGCATGCATAAGACCTGTGCAAGCCCAAGCCAGACAAGGGTCCAGCATGGATCAAGGGGGTGGGCAAGAAGCCCCAACCCTAATTGAGGATCTACTGCCAACTGCTGGAAAAGAGACTGAGTTTTCTTTATCCCCACTCCCTACTTTTTAAAAACTAGATAGTTTGTTCTTTATTGATTAGGTGTTTCTAAGTATTTTGAATCTTTTGGCATTCAAAGTGTTTGTGGAAGTTTCAAACCCACAGAAAAGATGACAAGAATAGTCTACCGAAGACCTGGACACCTTTGCGTTCTAGTCACCAATTCCCAGTCATGAACATTCTGCCGTTGTTCTTTCAGCCCACTGTCTTTTTGACCTCCCCTTCTTTGCTACTGTACCATTAAGACCATTAGGACCATTTTCATCTACATACTTGAGCACGCACTCAGCTATGTGTACCTGTTAATTCCTTATATCGCCCTGGCTCTTCCAAGACTTCTTTTCCAGCTGAATGAACTCTCACTGCTCACTAGATCATGCACTTACTGGTTTTGTTTCTTTTCCCTTGGAATGCACTGCTATTCTCCATGTATCAAAATGCTATCTGTCCTTCAAAGTCTAACTCAAATGCCCTTTAATCCTTAAAAAGAGCTGAGTTGGGAAATGCATGACCTTAAGGAAACAAACCCTTCCAGGTTTCTGGGACCATTCTCATATGAACTTACAGAAATGGTGAAAGCATGTAAAACCCAGGCAAACTCAATCGGACAAAATCCGAGCACAGAACTGGGAAAATTGTCAGGGGGCCCTAACCTTAACCAAGTAACTATTGGCTGCTGATTACTGCTGGGTGAAAGAGAGTTGGTCTTTTTTAAGGGAATGATGCTGTATAGACTCTTTATCCAGTGGATAAACTCACACTGAGGGACATGTGGGTACACAAACTTGACTCAATAAGCTTTATGACAGAATGCATGAAATCTGGTGAGGGGTCTATGAGAGGGTGCAGAAAGGGGAGGCATTCTAAATACGATTAGGATGCATTTATGAAATACACAAAAATCAATAAAAATATACATTAAAAATAAGAATAAAATGTGTTGTCATTCCAAAGCAGTCTTATCAGTGTTCTTTTTAAAATACTATTTTGTGAGAATAAACAAAGATATCTCTAGAAGTCATTTTTATTGACTGTGTACTAAACAAATATTTAGGTAGACACAACCTTAAGTCACATGCTTTCTGGGTAGAGGGATTTAGAGTAGCAAGCAACAGGAACAACACAAATATCTACTACATCTATCTTATTTTCTAGCAGGAAGACAGAGTAAAGAAACAAATGCAGAATGTGATGTCTGGTGTTTAAGAAATATGGAGAGGTATAGAAGACAGTTAAGAATGTGCGAAAAGGTTCTGTTTTACATATAGAAAAGAATCTGGGGTGCTCTGAGGATTTGACATTTGAAATTACAATTGAATTAAACGAAGAAATATATCAGGAAACGTGAGGAAGGATTATTCAAGAACCCTGGATCCAAATGCCCTGAGGGAAGGAGGTAGATGTGCAGAAATTGGTGAACAAGTTATGAATTCAAGAAAACAGAACATTTCAGAGAACAATTACTTTGAAAATAAAATGTCAATTCTGATTGCCTTCATAACAACACTAAAAGTAAAGCTAATTAGTTACAAATAAGAAAACAGGACTTAATACACATGGAAAGTCAATGTCTCAAATCCAGAAATTCTGGCTCTGGGTTAGTACTATCCCCTGTGTTATGATCTCCTTAATCTGCATTCAGTCTTTACTTTCCCCATCCACTACCTGCTCTTGTCACATCTGGGTCTCATCAGAGCCTCCAGGACTAAGCTTATTGCTTCCACACACTGTGCTTGAAATAAGCTCTTACTCATCACAGCCTGAGCAATTTCCACATGTCCTTCTAGGTGTCTCTGAGGGCCTGACTCTTCCATGAGACCAGTATTGCCATCCTCACCCGAAATTGCTATTTCTCACCAACTGCAGGGTTTTGAAAACTACCTTACACTTTTTGACAGTTTATTTCCTTATTTTTTCTGACTTCCACCTTTTTTCAAGAAAAAGTAAAAATTTCAACTATAGATATTTGAAGTATACATTCACATATTATGTACATATGTATGTATATTTAATTTAGGAGACTAACAGCTTGAGGAAAGAGGAAACAGAAGCAGATATTCTGTTAAGAGTTCTTAAGACTAGAACAGAACAAACTGCAAACACTTTATGCAGTGCACACAGTCTGATTGGAAGGACACATAAGCATGAGTCTAGAGTTGCTAATGGCAAGTGATTCTGAGTCATGAAGGTATTTTGACAAGAGGCTATTAACACTCCCTCTGAGTTACATCATAGATGTAACCGTTGCATCTATTTCGGACTGAACCCGAATATGGAATGAAGTTTGTTGTGAAAGGAGAAAGGCTTCATTCAGAAAATGCACTGGATGTGGTTTTGCTATAGGCTATGCCACTGAACTAAAGATGGTGATGTATGAGGTCCAAGAGGAAATTAAGAAGGTGGGATTAGAAAGCCCACTGTGGCAATCTCTATGCCCACTGTATTTTAAATTTTAATCTGGCTTGTAAAGGAAAATAAGGACAAACAGATAATGTTATGGTGCTATGATCTCTTTTTTCTCTCGTGATACACCTAGCTTTTTTGTATAATTTCAAATTTTTACATTTTTGAGGACTTCATGCATGAAATTCTCTATTTGCATCATTTCCACCCCTTGTTCTCCCTCTCAAACTCTTCTTATGTCCCCCAGTCCCTCTTGATTTTATGACCACTTCCTTAATTATTATTGTTACATATACGCATAGGTATTTCTGGTATGTACATGTATTCCTGGAAGCCTTCTCTCTGAGTCCACTTCTCATAACACAAGAATGTCCTATACAATCTGCCAAGAAGAAAAAATAGTCTTACCCAGTTGTAAAGCCAACGAACAACAAAAATGACAGGCCCAGGAAGAAATCGCTTATTGTATAATACCGGCACTTTTACCTTGGGGGCAACCAACTATCTAATTACTGTGAACGTTAATCTGGAGGTTTGGTTCCTTTTCTGTATTTAAATCTGCTAACACCAACCATGACTTTCATCTGAGCCACTCATATGTAATATCAAATACTGATACATAAATCTAGCAAAAGGAATACATGGATGTAGATCTAAAGGGGACTTTTTCCAGTTGCATCAAAAAGTAGAAGGCAATTTATTAACAAAAGAGTTAATATTAGGTTCCTCTAACTTGATATAATTAATGACATCAAATTATCAGTTGCTATGGATAATTATGAATTTCAGTTATTCAAAACAGTTAGCATTTATTTTATTTTGCTCCAGAGTCAGTGAGTTTGTATGAACATGACCAGATTCTGCACAGGAAGCAGAAGCCTGTGCTGGAAGTACTGATAAGCTTTGGTTTTACAGAGTTCATGTGAGATCAGTCACATTTGGATCTTGGGATAAATCAGTGGACTCTCTGCTCCATTTGGTGTATTATCTCCTACAAATCTGGTCTTCTGTATCTGAATTCAAGACATGTGGTCTGGAGATGTAACAAATTTGATCAAGTGTTTGCCTAGCATTTATGGAACCCTGGGTTCCATTTCCAGCACCACATAAACCCAGCATAGTAGTGGAAACTTGTAATCTGAGCACTTGGGAAATAGAAGAAGAATTATCAGAGGTACATTATTGTCCTTGGCTGCATAGCAAGTTTGAGGCCAGAATGAGATACATAAAACTTTCTCAGTAAATAAATAGATAAAAAAATAAAGGATTGCAAGTGTCCAATGAGCAGACACATATAAAACCTCTTAAAGTGTTTAAAACTATACAGTTTATAAAGTACTATAACATCACTAGTGCCTCATTCGCCCTGACCTCAGCAAACTATCATATACTTCTAAGCTCAAGGAACAAGACAAATCTCTAGATATTCCAAAAATCAGTCAGGAAAATGCATGGAGACAAAAATCTTTGAATAGTGAGATGTGGTGCTCCAAACTCAAGCCTGCCTGGGCTACGCAGAGTTCCAGACAACCTGGGATTTCAATGTTAATTCTGTCTCAAAAAGAAAGGAAAATTAAATAAAAGAATAAAAGCATGAATAAGTTGGCCACCAGTCCAGTTCATCAAAAATGGTCTTAGAGAAACCATTAGCAAGTTCTCTACCTCATAAATGTTTTGAAGTTTCCCTTAAAGGATCAAGAGGGTTTTGTCAGTATCACTGCAATATTAGAAGAAACTGTTACATGAAGTAACAAGCTGCTTGCAGATCCTTGTAGTCTGCTGCTGCCTCTGTGGCAGATTACCAACTGGCACCCTTGGGCTTTTTCTCTTCTGGATGTTACACTCTGTAATAAAGTGTACTCATTACCACTCTAATGTAGCAGTTAATTGAATTTCTGTGTTAGTTGACTTTGACCAAGGTCATTTGAAGTCATCTTCCATTTTGACAGGAATCTATTAATATCAAGAAGCACCAAGTTGCTAATAGATATATTTTGCTTGATTATATTGAGTTTCCTCTCCTTACATTTTAATAAAATGAAACACATATCAAACCTCGCAGTATGAATTAGAATACCTTCCCTAGTAAATGACTTATTGATGCTGAAGTAATTAACCTTTCATTAAAACTTGATATAAAATTCTTCCCTCCATATATCTATGTTTATTACTCAAGCCCCAAAGGAAAATACATCAAACAGTATTGCACAGTTCTTTCTTCAAAACAATTCTGAAATACAGAGACTCATAAAATCTTGGATTGTCTCATTCATCTTAAAGTTTTCTGACTCCAGAGTAAAAGGACTAGTTCATAAATGAACACACGCTTTGAAACATGTGTATCCTATCACCCACTTCAGGATTAATAAGTGACATTAATTAAGGTATTCTTCTAAATTGTGTTGTAATATTAAAATAAATTAGTGCAAATAAATTTTAAAAATTATACAATAGTGTAAATAAATCTTCTCCTTTGGTAAACTGTTTTGCCATTTGATCAATGGAATGTCTACCTATCTATGCATCTTTTCACAGCTGTATGCCATTATTGACATTGAAAGAGCCTGGTATTTTTAAGGCACAGTAGCATGACATAAAGGTACTGTCATGATTTCTGAAACTGAGACATTATTATCTGTATCCAGAGAACCATTTATTTTTTTGAAAATTTATTGCATTTACATGTGTATGTGTTTTTTGCGTGGGGGGGGGTCTGGATGTGTATGTATTCATGTGCTCCTGAGCTCATGCTATGGCCTGCATGTGTTTGGAGGTCACAAGACAATGTTGGAAAGTCAGTTCTCACCTTTTAGCATGTATCCTTGGGAGATTTAACTCAAGTCTTCTGGCTTGGCAGCAAGGGTCTTCATCCACTGAGTTACCTAGCCAGCGCACCAACATACCATTTCAAAGTATATGTCTGATTTATTCCGTTAGATCAGCAAGGTTTATGATCACAGGGTAGCTGTCAGCTAACGCAATGGCATCACATTGAACCCTGCCTTCTGCTTGACTCTGCTTCTCTTTGATAGAATTTATCTACCCAAGTTTGAAAAGGATAGTAAATTCTCTAGGCAATTCTTTAGGTGGAAAATCAGAGGTTATGTTGTTACTCTACCTTCTGCCCCTGCAAAGCTGGAAATATCTGACTGGCCTTCCAAAACACCTTCAGACCAACAATAGGCTGCTCTGAATAGCAACAACAACAAAAGCCCTGGTCACTCTGCCCTCCTGCCTCCACAGTCTTAAAGGTTGAGCCTGGAAATACTGTGAATTTGAAATGTCATGCTTTCCTGAGAATGTAACAGATGACCAGTTTTTAATAAAAAAAAAAAAAAAAACCCTCACAGGTACACATTCCTTTTGACATTCTTTCTTGCCTATTAGAAAAGTTAGGATATTCATGATAATTCATGTAAATACATTTTTTCTATTTAATTTCTTTGATAGTTGAAATTAGTGTGAAAATTCCAGTAACTGTTGAGATAGTATTCCATTAGTGATATTTAAGTGGCTGTCATAATGTAAAAGTACATTCTCTTTGATTTTCAAAGAGAAAAATGAGGCTATTGGTGCTTATTGCTCTTTGTTTTAAAATAGCAGAAACAGTAGAGAAGAATTTGAGCAAGCAAAGTAAGCTACAATTCCTGGCTTTATGGTGCATGCAACAATACATATCAAATATCCCCCTGGATCTGATTTTTTACTGAAAACTGAATGAGGAAATATATTTCATTCTTAATAAGTAAGGATAAATGATAAGAGTGGAACATGCCAGGAAACAGAGCTACCATAAAGGGCATCCCATATATGGTGTCACTTCTTGATGTGTGTGGATATGATAAAGATGGGAATTACCAAGTTGTCATGAACATGCCAAATGTGGATGGAAAGAATATGCACAAAAGAGATGTTGTACTTACTACAAAACTGGTAACTCCAGTTACTACAGGTGACTACAGTGTGAGAGCAGTTGTTAGAAAGTGAGTCAGAATCCTGAGATTCCTCTAACTTCAGTGTGAGAATCTGGTCTCATGAGGAGCCGGTGTTTGCTATTGGAGTACCAATGAAAGCCTCTGAGGAAGTTGGATGGAAATACGTTAGGAAATTATTTTGCTAAGCAATTTTTCAAATTTTACTAAGGAAAATACAAAGTAAAGTAATAATTGAACCAATGGTTGTTGATATGGCTCAGATATAGCTTAGTTTCATGGAATGCTGCATGCGCATAATTCATAAGGCCCCAGTTTAGGTCCTCAGCAACAAACAAACAAAAAACCAGACAGCTTCTTTGCATACTAATTTAAAATTTAGAACAAATACATTTTACAGGTGAAAAGCAATTTTTGATTATATATCAGGAAATTATGCTTTTTCCATTTACCAACTCAATAAATTTAGAACAGATTCTACCATCTCCTCTATTTCTACACACATTTCCACTGGTTCACTCATTTTTGTAGAAGAAATTACATCCCTATTTAATAGAATAGAAGAATCAACATTCCTAAGGGAAAATG
>NW_008347042.1:7017676-7021112 GCF_000622305.1 Nannospalax galili
AAGAAAGAAAAAAGAAAAAAATCCCATTGTAATTTGAAGAAATTTCCACAGAACTATGAGGCTTATCATGTTTTAGAAATCAATTTTAATGATCTAGAATATTCATATTAATGTATATTTATTATAGCAAGATTGTTTTTAAGTAAGGACCTTCTTTTTAAGTGATGTCAACATTTGGAGAGTTTGAGGATGAAAATGCACAAATTGCAAAATGAAATACAAGTTGCAGAGTTCTGTTCATCAAAGACAAAGTCAGGGTTGGAACAGGACAGCAAATACAAAAACACAAAAAGTTGACTAAAGGAAAAACCCAGCATTTTTGTTCTGAGGTGTTGCCGTCAAATGGCCAGATTAAGCCTCCTTGACCTAGAAATGAAATGAGCCTTTAATACATTAATTTTCTATTCCTATTAACAAATTTCCACAAACTTATTTGAAAACATTAAATTTCATCCTACTGTAGTTTTGAAGAAATATATAAATTATTGCTCACAATAGCCTTGGAGGCTCCCAAGCACAAGGACAGCCAGAGCTCTACAGCAAAGCTTTGTCTCAGGAATTAAGAACTGTGGGTATAGTTCAGCTGCAAAGGACTTGCCTCACATGATTAAATGCCAGGAGTCCTTTCTAGATACTCTTCTTCCCTCCAAATTGGGTGTTACGAATGTAAAAATGTGCCTCACTGGAGAGATGGCTCAGCAGTTATAAACACTGACTGTTCTTGCAGAAGGCCCGGGTTTGAATCCCAGCACCCTCATGGAAGCTAACAACTGTCTGTAGCTCTAGTCCTAGGGGATCCAACAACCTCTTCTGTCCTCCATGGGCATTGCACAACACAGGTGCACTTATCAACATGCAGGCATAACACTCATAGACATAAAATAGAAATGATAAATAAAATATTTTTTAAATGTACCTCACAGGCAGGCTCATGTCTTCAAACTCTGTTCTGAGCTGGTTACCCTTTGTGGGAGACTATGAAATCTGGGGGTCCATAACGTAGATCTCAGAAATAGACCACTTTGGGGAGCCTTGAAGATAATATCTACTCCCAGAGTAACCTGAGTTCTCTTCTCTAAGATTTAGTAAACTGACATGCAAGCTCTTACCACCACTGAGAGAACTAATCCCACCTAGATCATGCCTTCTCCACTAGTACAGCTAATACCACTGGTATAGTCAACCAGCATAAACCTCCTCTACCTTGTTTTCATCAGAAATTTTATCATAGAGATAAAAAACAGCCTCAGTGTCCATCAAGTGATGAGAGAAGGTAAAAATGTGGTACATGACAGAGTATTATTCAGCTCTTAAGAAAAATGAAATTATAAAATTCATAGGTAAATGAATAAAACTGGAAGCAATCATCCTGAGTGAGGTAACTCAGACCCAGAAAGACAAACATCACGTGTTTAATCTCATATATATATGTTAACTTTTAATCTTTAGATATGTGTGTTTCACCTGAAATAGCCATAGAAGTTAGGAAACTAACAAGAGTCCATAAACAACAAGGGCCCTTTCAAAAGAAGAGAGACAGAATACAGTTAAATGAAGGGGAATAAGATAATAATGGTATGGGAAGAATTATATGGGGTGAAGAATGAGAGTGCAAGGAGGGATTGTGGAAAGGGATAACTAATACTAAAGGCCTTGTGCAAAAAATAGAAACCTACTACTGAAGAAGCTATCTATTTACCATCTGTCTTTCTATCTATCTATCATCTATCTATCTATCTATCTATCTATCTATCTATCTATCATCTATCATCTATCTGTAAACATTTTTAAATGGAGTTACTGCAGAAGCTATCTATCACCTATCTATCTATCATCTATCTATCATCTGTCTATCATCTATCTGTCTATCATCTATCTATCTATCTATCATCATCTATCATCTATCTACCTATCATCTTTGTGTAGATCATCATCTATCATCTATCTGTAAACATTTTTAAATGGAGTTACCATATAACACAGTCTTATTGTGGCCAAGAACTTGTAGCTAGCCAGATCATCAGTCCTAGGGAAGAAAATACTACCAATATTCTACTAAATGAACAGTATTTAAATGATTCCTAACAACTTATTGCTATATCCATAGATTAGAGCATCTCTCAACACTTAGCAGAGAATCTTCTTTCACTAAAAGACAATTAAAAAAGAGACACACAACTGGTCAACATGCAGAGAATGAGACTGTTAGATGCTCAATCTTAAATAGGACATCTATAGCACACTCATCCCTCTAAGGCTTCAGAAGCATCATGAGAGAGGGTCAGGAAGATTGTAAGAGAGAGTTGGTGGACCACTATAAGGCAGCCATGTTTTCCAGACAGCAGGGCAGTGACATATATGAACTCACAGCAGTGGTAACAGCATGCAGGAGACCTACTTGAGCTCAACTCAGACAAAACCTCAGCATGGAGGTTGGGAAGAGGAAATGAATTCCCACCTCAGGCTGAGGAACTATGGATTTTTGGTAGCTACTGGGAGAGGAAGAGTCAGTTTAGGAAACTAGCTATAAACTAAAACTATAAATTTAGATTTTTAAAAATAATGACCCCAAATGATTTCAAAATTAACAAACTTCACTCAATAAACCAAGCTTTCTTGCCCTCCTATTCATGAGTTTTAAGAAAATTATTTGAATGTACTCATAGTTGAAAGGGCACAATTATGATGCACAGTAAGAAGCATAGAAATGTTAAAATTTTACTTAAAAATCATAATTTGCATGATGGATTGTAGTATTCTCCAAAATACTACATAAACATGGCATGTAGCATAGAGGACACATAGGAATCCTCTAATCTTTTTTTTTCTTTAATACAAAGTCATCTTAAGATAGCTGCCTTCCAAAACTTTATTTAAAATACTATGAACTACTTTTTTTCTTTAAATAATGTCTGTTAATTATATACATTTTTTTATTTTTGTCAATCTTTATAGGAAATAGCTTTATAAAATTATTAAACATAAATTAAAAATCACATTTGGAAATACTGTTGGAGCTGGGAAGCTGGCTCATGTACTGCCCTTGCTGGAGACCGAGTTCTGTCCTAGCACCCATATCAAGTGGCTCATAACAGCCTGTACATCCAGAAATAAGTAGATTCAACACATCTACTGGCACTGAAACTCATGGTGCACATACCCACACATATATACACATAGTTAACAATAATATAAAAAATACTGTTGAGGCCAGACAGATGGCTCCAATGCCCTCTTCTGACCTCTGTGGACATTGCATGACACAAGTGTGTCAACCTACAAGCAGGCAACACACTCATATATATAAAATAAAAATAATAAATAAAATATTTCGGAGAGATGGCTCAGTGGTTAAGACCACTGGTTGTTCTTGCAGAAGACCCGAGTTCGAATGCCACACCCACATGGCAGCTAACAACTGTCCATAATTCCAGTC
>NW_008347042.1:7025971-7033231 GCF_000622305.1 Nannospalax galili
CAACACTCTAGTTCCAGGGAATCGGACAGTGTCTTCTGTTCTCCACAGGCATTGCACAACATGGGCGCACTTAACTACATGCAGGAAATACACGCATACACATAAAATAAAAATAATAAATAAAATATTTCAAAAATTAATAAAAAACTTCTTATGCTGAAAAAAGAAAATAAGAAGTCTGTATGTGATTGCATTTTACATGCAGTAGTTGAACTGAAGGATGCTATGTGGCCAGATTTGTACAAGTGTGAGAACTGAAAGAAAGTGCTGTTGTAGGAATGTGACCTATGGCTAATGCCACTGGAAACCGCTCTCACAAAGACAGGTGTGTTTTCTAGTATGTCCATTATTCAAAAGTGACTAATGAGTTAGAGACTCATTAGTGACTAAAGCATGTTAGGGAACTACAAGTGTGGATCAAATATCATCCAGAAAGATGCAGCAATGGAAGCCATGGCTTTGATTATTTCCACTTCCAGCAGAAACACAGAGGAGCAGATTTTAATTCTTATACAGTAATTTATATGGAAAGGTCCTCATTTATTTTAGGTGACAGCAGAGGTGTTTAATGTATGGATTGAGTAATTGTCTATTGTACATACTTGTTTTTAAAATTAATAAATTAACACCCCCCCCAAATAATCCTACCTCTTTAATGGTACACACAATTAGAAATAGCTGACAGACATAGTGTGAGCCAAGTCTGTCTATAGCCCCTCATTGGTCATGCATCACCTAACCCTATTAAGAGAACAAAATAAGAGATGTCTAATTCAGTATCAGCAATATCAGATAGGATAGAAAAATCAAACTTGCTAGACATGGACAAGGAATCCAAAGAAAATTTACGAAGTCTTGATAATAACCTTGAAAACTGAAGTTAAAAATACAGGAAGATCAAGGGAGTAAAAATATTCACAGCAGATTAGAGTGAATATTTATCACATGCCCTGGGCTCCATTCCTTCTCCAATCCATGAAAAGAAAACACTCAAGTGAAAAAATTTATGAAAAATAAGTAACAGAGCCATTTCCATATAATAATCAAATAGAAAATTGAACATTTGGGGGAAAGATAATTTTTAAAAATAATTTCCTGCAAGAATATGAAAGACTCATTGTAGGAACTTTAAAGCAAATAAGAGCAGAGAAACTATAGGACACAAAAGGATAGAATAGGGCATATATATTTACTCAAGATTGGTAGCTTCAAACAAAATTCTGTTTATAGCTATACATACTAGAGAGAGAGAGAGAGAGAGAGAGAGAGAGAGAGAGAGAGAGAGAGTGACCAGTGTTTTTACCATTTCTGCTATTTAAGTTGTTTTATAGGAGTAAAAATAGAAAGTAAATTAAATCAAACAATATATAAAATTGTTCATGTACTATGTATTATTTTCAAGTTGAGATTTATTCTTTATATAATAAATACACAAGGAGAGATGGAATGTATTTGTTTTATATGATTCCATGTGATATTTTGAATGCTTCACATGTTTTAGAATTATATAAACCTAACATTAAAGAAAATAGGACTTTAGAAAGTGGGGCATTTGATTATAGACAAGTAAGGAACTTAGAGAATATGGTAAAAATGTATTCACGAGTGAACTGAAGGAAAAATTCATAAGTATTGGCACTCCAAATCCACAGATTTGGTGGTATGCGAGGAGGAAGAATTAACATTTCCTAAGTGTTTGTAAGGAAGAAAGGTGATGTACTATGAGCTGAATGCTGGACCTAATCTCGGAGAGTCCTGAGTATGTCAAGACAACAAAAGTTAAGTTGAAGTGCCTTGGTGCCCAGGACTAAAGATGGAGTGATAAGCCACTGTTGTTCACATCTGACAGGGCCACAGGTGAACCCCTTCGAAATGAGTGGCAGACACTGCCGCTAACGACATGAGCTAACCTTTGAGGTACTGTTAACACATGCTGACCATCAGTAAAACTGCCTTCCTCAGTTTATCCAGAAACTGGGAACATATCCAACCCTTTCTTATGTGAAAACTTAATTTTTATCAACACTAAACATAATTTCGCACACCTTATTGTTGAGAAGTCTAAACAACCTTTAATAAAGGCAAAATACATAATTTTGAGTTTATTGAATCAGTATCTTCACAGATTCCCATCTTAAATAAATGTAATTTCATTTATTCTCTATTGGGTCAATTTTATTCTATCTTGACAACTGATAACAATTGGTCTTATGTGTGTTTCTATCTTACAAATGATTGAAAGTAACTACCCTGAAGCTTTTATTTTCCTGACAAGTGCCTTTTGCCTTTCTTCCTTAACTATGAGAAAAACTCATCAGTTTGTTGAGAAAAGACTAGATTTGTCAATATAAACTACTTCACATTATATTAATTATATTATATTATTATGCTATATTATAAACAAATCCAAATGCTTGTTGGAGTCAAAATTTTCCCTACATATTCCTCAGGGAAATTTATGGATTTAAAAGCATGAGATGTGTCTCAGCAAAGATGAAGCTTTCTTTGAGGAAGGAAAACAGAACAACAATGGATTGATTCTGTGAAGGAGATAGACATGAAGGGGATAAATCTTACCACTTGCGTGGCATTATCCAACTTAGGAGGAAAAGGTAGAAAATATTTCCTTGAAAAATGGAATTTTTTCTGCAAAACTACAATTTGTAGAATTCATACGTTTCACTGTGAGGGATGCCCAAGAGACAACTAAGGAGAAGGTTGTTAACCAAATAAATCCATAGACTAAAACCAGGATGAAAGAACAGAATGAAAGGCCCACAGAACAGTCTCTTTAAGGGTCAGCAAAAATGCCAGTACCTAAAACACTCCCCCCCAGAAATGACTGGAAATAAAAGGGAAATGAAGTATATCCAAGTTCTGAGTGAAAACAAAGAACAGAAATGAATGCCTCAGCTGTTACAGAAGTGTCCTGAGTCTCTTGATGTCTATAAATTCCAGAGGGGAAGTGAGTCAAGTACTGAAGAGGAGCCTTTGGCAAAGCAGTTGTACTGTTGGCCACAGGCTCTGGGGTGGTAAAGCACTTGTATCTGGACTTAGCCCAAGGCACATATGAACACAAAATGGGTAAAATCTTTACTTGAAGACAGGCTTATGTTTTTTGTTCTTAATTTTTGTTCAAAGCCAGAATTTGCATGGTAAAGGAGAAAATTTATTCAGGGGCCCTATGGACAGAGAAACTCAGATACAAAATTGATTTAAAATGGAGAGGACTGAATGTGAACAATCTTTAGAAAATGTTCTGCTACAAGGTGGGATGAATGCTTTAGAGAACATTGGAGGCTAGAATTCTATTTGCATAGTTTCCACTTAGCATAACTTTGTAGTAATGGAATAAATACAAATGAATATATTTTACATAGGTTACACAGTGCCAAAATCTTCACTGATGGCACAGGTATTTGCTGTGACTCTCTCTTTCTCTCTCTCTCTCTGTGTCTCTCTTCCTTTCTTTTCCCCTCTTAACCTTCATCCTCTCCTCCATCTTTCTCTATTTTCTGACAAATAGGAGTCTCAAAGGACAGTTATTCTTGCCAACAATTCTAAGTTCATTCTTATTTTGTGATAATTTAGTGGTACTATATCTGCAAGCTAAATATAGCCAATGAGAGCAATATATACTGACATGAATGTCAGGAACACTTTTTCCTTAATCTCCAAAAAGTTTGACGTTTCCTCTCAGAATTTCTGCCACTTCTTACCAACATCTTAAAGACAATGTCCTAATTTCCCTGACTCAGACAAAGTCTAGCTCTAATGGGGAACCTAATCGATACTCATTGAGCACCTACAGAGTCAAGTAGTGGTCTATGTGTTCCACACACATTTTTCTCTTTTAATCTCCATTATCTTTGTGACCTACCGTAGAAACTTAAGGTTGAATGTATTTAAGAAAATTAACCTTCATGCAGGGTTTGCTGGACAGAGAGGAAGTTATCGAATTTGAATTTAAGAGTATAGTAAAATGAGTTTAAAGATATTAGCTAGGCTTGGTAGTGCACACTTTTAATCTCAGCACCCTGGAGGCAGAGACAGGAGGATCTCTCTGAGACTGAAGCTAGGTAGGTCTACAATGACAGGAGAAACAGGAAGCACGTTTTTCAAAAAACAAAAACAGACAAACAAACCCACAAACACACATCAACAACAAAAGAACAAATGGAACAACAGAGAAGTTTAGAAATTGTCTGGGAAAATTAATGTCTCCTGGGAGTCGATATTGAACTGCCAAGTTGAAATTTTCTGTTTTCCTATTCTGAAAACCTAATGATTAAAGTAGTCAATTTCTTGTAGTCAAGAAAAATATAAAGGAACTTGGGGGCCTGGTATGTGTTGCACTGAAACTTAGCAAGTGGGTAGCTAGAACAAGGGGGATCGTGAGTCTCAGGAAAGACAGAGGTATTATGTAGGGAGACCCTGTCTCAAAGCAAGCAAGCAAGTAAACTGACCAATAAACAGCATACTTCTTTTTACGGTACTGATATGAAACAAAGGCCTGTGGTCCAGAAAAACAAAAAAAAACAGAATAATTTCAGGGATCTGTATAAACTAAATTGCTTTGAAACTGCTCACATTTTCTTTGAAAGAAACCCGTGAAGAGCAAAAAAGAGGAGATACCCAACCTGCATCATTCCCCATCTAACCTCTCCAGCTGGTTCTCTTGGCTCCGGTTACCATTTAGATGACTACCATCAAAACCCATCCTTGGAATGACACTGACCCAAAGTTCAGGAACTCTTTCCTACATTTGGTCTTGTGCAATGAAACACATGGCAGGTTCTCTTATGTACCAATTGTTTCTCTCTTTTCCACTTGTTACATTTGATCTATGTGTTTCTAGTATGAATTCAGAGGAAAGAGAGGATGATACCGGGAAGGTCTTCATAGCCCACGTGCCTTAGAACTTGAGTGGGAGCTTGCAGAGATTCAGTGGGACAGAGGCAAATTAGAAGGGAATGTCTCAGTCAAGTGGAGGGTGAAAGCTGGTGGTATTTATTCCTACAAAGCTCATTTATTCTGATTCTCCAGATCATGCCATATTGATGAAGGGCTTAACCATATCTGTAGCTAGCATCCCTGTAAACCAAGAAGAAGGTCTTGTCAGAGTTTGGGGGTGTAGGTAAAGAAAAAGCTGTTACCCACCATCATCTTCAGCAGCCTGAGACTGCAATTCAAACTAAATCAGGGTACATCCTTGGTTTCAATGTTGAAAAGAATTTCAGTTACAGATAGCTTCCGAAACAGATTTTTTTAAATTTTAGCTGAAATATGTGTATTAAGAGAAAAAGATGTGCTCAGAAGAAAGTAAGTTATATCTAGTGAACATACAGGTTCCTCAAGGTTGACACCAGTTCACTCTCTTTATAATAGTCACATATAGGATTTGTGTGGAGTGAGTTTACTCTTAGTCCTGGGGGCGCCTGATGGCATTATGATATATAAGGTGAAATATAGGCTATAGGAATACAGGAAGTTAGGATATCTTGACTGTAAATAGTTTTGTTTGAGGTTCTTTGGCAATGCTTGGAGAAAAGGAAAGAGGCACCACACAGTCATATACATTTAGTCCTTAAGCTTGGGTCATTACTTTCACATAAAATATCTGTGTATGCAAGAATATTAATTCCATGTCAGCTTTTACAAAATAAGCTAATTATGCTCAAGTTTTTGCTTGCCAGCTGGTAAGAAGCTTCAGTCAGATTCCTGGATGAGGGAGATAAAACCACAACAAACCCTCTCTTCTGGACATGACAGGACCACTGCCCTCATGAATTTACAGCAGCTATAGTTGCCTGCACAAGACCAGAACAAGATCAAGCCAGTTAATATTCTGCATGGAGTGGGAAATGGGCCATGAGCCCTGAACCATAACTGAGGATATATGAACAGCTGATTGCTTCTGTTGTAAGAAGAGTCAGTATTTGTTGGCTCCTGATAAGTTGACCATGCTCTAGTGGATGGCACCATACCCAGAAGTATGTGAACAGCAAAGTTGGAATTTATGTGTTATTAAATTTAAAATAAAGACCACATTAAGCTGGTGTGGGGAGACAGAGGGGTAGGATGGATCTGGGAAGAGTTAAGGTGATGTGTTGGAGTGGGCATATTAAGAATATATTGTGTGAAATTCTCAAAGAAGATAAAATTATTTATAAAGAAAATAAAATTTAAAAAGAAGCCTCTCACTTCTAATGTCCCCACAATTTCAGTGTCCTTGTGTCTTGCCTCATTCTAACCAAATATATTTGTTTTCCTCAAATGTATGTTTTTGATATGTATTTGATATGCTGCGGAACCAACTTCCCATGAGGCTTCCTGGTTACCACTGATAATAGAATTCTGTTTTCTTATTTGTGGTTGTGAGGATGCATCATACTTGTTTACTTTAGTAACTCACAGAGCCACAAATGACAAATAAAGATTAATAGAATTAAGGTAGTGAACATCAGACCTTTCTTCTTCATTGTAGTTGATTTTGCTCAAATTTTATTTCTTTTTTAAAAATTTTTATTTATTATTTTTATTTTATGTTTATGCATGTATTGCCTGCATGTAGGTAAGTTCACCCATGTCATGCAATGCCCGCTGAAGTCAGAAGGGGCTGTCGGATCCCCTGGGACTGGAGTTACAGAAAATTGTTAGCTGCCATTGGGAGCTGGGATTCCAACCCAAGTCTTCTGCAAGAACAGTGTTCTTAACTGCTGAGTCATCTCTTCAGCCCCTCAACTTTTATTTTTTATTGATAACTGTAACAGATAATTGACTGTAACAGATTATTGCAATTCAAAGGCCAAGAAAGCAGCTAATGAGAAAAAAATTAACTATTGCTATAGTTTATGTGGAAAATTTTTAAAAATAGGTGGAGACATGCTTCCCTCTGAAATGAAGAAATGAAAGCAATTGAAGCACAAAGGATTGATACTCCCCAGTGGAATGCATTAAGTGTAAGGCAGAAGCCAGAGGTTCCTAGACTATCCCAGCACATGGAGCCCTTAAATTACCATAATTACATATCAGTTATTTTATTAATCAGTCTAAACTTGGGATCATCTTTTAAAATAAAAACATTTTACTTATTTTTTAAACACTTTGCTATTCTTTGGTTATCTTTTTTTAAATTTTTTTAACAATTAAAGTTACAGTTTTAACAATATAGAAAATGTTACAGTAATTCAGATTTTTTGGCATAATGATTACAGATTTGATAAATACATTTTATATCTCATAATAGTCATGAGGATT
>NW_008347042.1:7033962-7034847 GCF_000622305.1 Nannospalax galili
GTGTTGACCCTCCTCTTTATAGACTGGACACTGGTTCAAGTCCATCTGGTGGGGTCTCCTTGGCCTCTTTGATCAAGAGGTCAGATGACCCACCACATTTACAGGACGTTTTGCGAGATACTCATAGTCCCTGGGAACTAATTGACCTAGGAGGGCAAGGAGCAAAAAGTGTCCTTTGTGTCCCTCTGACCCAATTAGTATAGATCTCAAGGTATGTCTGTTAAACATCCAAGAAGGTTCGTTCCACCATTCTGGCATTTTTCGTTACTGTGTGTCATGCAGATAAATCTTTGGTAATGACCAGTTGGTCTCAAATAAACCTTATCTAGAGGTATATTTCTTGATCTGTTATGTATAATTTGTCAGTAGAATGTAGGAATAATATGGTTCCCTCTGGTTTTTGTGACTAGCTAGGCATTGTTTCTCTCTTGTATCGTCTCACCCTCTATCATGGTTTTCCCACTTAAGGTGCCCCCACTTCCCCCACTTTCTTCCTTACTAATACCCTTGCTCTTATGATCCTACCTCCGTTGAACTGCTTCTTTCTACTTATCCCCTAGGTTCCTCGTATAACCTTCCCTCCGCCCTCCCTTACTCTAACCCAATTTTTATCCATATCTCCCTTCTTAAGGTCTGTTGCCTACTATTCTTCTCCTTCAGGTTATTTCTTTTCCTTTACCTCACTGTTTCCTTACCCTTGTCCTGGTTCCTGCAGTTATGTCTGTGTGCATACTTATTTATCAGAGTCTGATCCTAGGATCCACATATGAGGGAGAACATATATCGATTTTTTTCTGAGATTGTGTTAACTCACTTAGTATAACAGTTTCTAGTTCCATCCATTTACCTGCAAATTTCATGATTTCATCTTTCTTTACTGCTGAG
>NW_008347042.1:7036508-7037055 GCF_000622305.1 Nannospalax galili
ATAGTGGGCAGCCTTGTCTGGTTCCTGATTTCAATGGGAATGCTTCCAGTTTTTTTCCATTTAGAATGATGTTGGCTGTGGGTTTGTTATATATGGCTTTAATTATGTTGAGGTATGTTCCCTCCAGTCCAATTCTCTCTAGGACTTCAAACATAAAAGCATGTTGAATTTTGTCAAAGGCATTCTCTGCATATATTGACATGACCATGTGGTTCTTGTCGTTGAGCCCATTTATGTGATTTACGACATTTATTGACTTACGTATATTGAACCATCCCTGCATCTCTGGAATAAAGCCAAGTTGATCATGGTGGATGATCTTTTTGATGTGTGTCTGTATGGGGTTTGCAAGTATTTTATTGATAATTTTTGCATCTATGTTCATTAAGGATATGGGTCTATAGTTTTCTTTTTTGGTTGTATCTTTACCAGGCTTTGGTATGAGAGTGATGCTGGCTTCATAGAAGGAATTTGGAAGTTTTCCCTCCATTTCTATTTTTTTGAATAAATTAAGTAGTATTGGATGTAGATCTTCTTTAAATGTCTG
>NW_008347042.1:7037228-7037621 GCF_000622305.1 Nannospalax galili
TGGTTTTCGAATTTGGTAGCATATAGGTTTTTAAAGTATTCTCTTATGTTCTGTATCTTTCTGGTGTCTGTTGAGATGTTTTGCCTTTCTTCTTTGATTTTGTTGATTTGGAGGTGCTCTTTCTTTCTTTTAGTTAACTGGGCTAGCGGTCTGTCAATCCTGTTTATCTTTTCAAAGAACCAGCTCTTGGTAATGTTGATTCTTTGTATTGTTTTCTTTGATTCAATTTCATTGATTTCTGCCCTGATTTTTGTTATTTCTTCTTGTCTGCAGGGTTTGGGTTTTGTTTGCTGTTGCTTTTTAAGTGTGTTGAGTTGCCATGTTAAGTCATTTATTTGTGTTCTTTCATTTTTTGATGTAGGCACTTAGAGCTATAAACTTCCCTCTAAGAAC
>NW_008347042.1:7040275-7047611 GCF_000622305.1 Nannospalax galili
AGGACCAGGGAAGTAGAGGGAGGTGAGGGCGGGGCCAGGACCAGAAGCGGTGCCCCTGGGGCCCAAGAAAGGCACTGGGTTGGTCTGGGTGAGAAGGGTCAGGAAGCAGTATTGGTTCCCCAGGTGTCTGGGGCCCCAAGACTAGGAATGGCGCAGGGCCCAAACTAGGAGTATAGAACGGCAGGGAGGATGGAAGGGTGAATGTGTCTTAGGGAGTCCCGGCATGGAGGGCTGTGCTATAGACTTACCCCAAGAGGTCTGAGGATAGTAGTGCAAGCTAGGAGAGTTAGCCGGTGGTTCAGGCCCAGGGAAGCATAGAGAGGTGAGGGTGGGGCCAGGACCAGAAGTGGTGCTCTTGGGGCCCAAGAAAGGGACTGATTCGGTCTGGGTGAGAAGGATCAGGAAGCAGTATTGGTTCCCCATGTGTCTGGGGCCCCAAGACTAGGAATGGCACAGGGACCAAACTAGAAGTATAGAATGGCGGGGGGGATGGAAGGGTGAATGCGGCTTAGGGAGTCCTGGCCTGCGCTATAGACTTACCCCAAGAGGCCTGAGGATAGTAGTCTCTTTGGTTATCTTTTATACTTATACCTTCTCAAATTTTGTCTTCAGTTGGACACTACTATCCTGATAACCTGTTCTGTCATGATTGTCATACATCTTCACTTTTTTGGCAGCAACTACTGAGAACTCACATTTCAAGAGTATAATGTCATTGAATGTTGCACAGTGCACCCTGAGTCTCACTGTGAGCCATTGTGTAATGTGCAGTGCAGTATGATGTAACTCTGTTGTTTAACTCTGCTCCCTTTGAAAGCCTAAAATGTCCCTTGAGTTCCATGTTGAAATTTTCCCCAAGCAGCATGCAGTTGGGTAACTGCATTCATTACTATGGCTTTAACTGTGTGAAGACAAATCATAGCCACATCAAGGAGGTGGGCCTTCAGTTGCATCACTGCTTTGTTAGGTCAATGAGTGATACTGTGGCTCATAGGAAAGGGAAAATTAGACTGCATTCTAACTCTATCATTGACAACTATATGAAGAATGTACCCCTTTGAATCTTTATCCCCTCCTCCATAAGTTTAAAACAATAATAGAAACTATTCACTTCATAGAGAAGTTATGAGTATTAAATTTAAAAAGAATTTTATTGTACTTAAGCATATGTCAGATTATTCATTTAAGAAACCTCACTATTATAAATACTGAATGTGGCTGAATGAATTTTATGTTGACTATTATTGTCACTTGTATTGTGTCTATGGTTGAGTAGCTGTTGCCTCCAAATTGAACACTCCCTCAGGGTGACAAGCATGCCTTACAGCACTCATCAAAGGAGCTTCTTTTTGCAACAGATGGAAGCTACCACAGAGTTGCACATCTGGTGAGGCACAGAGAACATACATCTGGGAAATGCCCAATACTCGGTGGCACATCTGCAGTTGAATATCTACAACTATTGCTCTTGGAACATAGTGAAATAAGGGGTAGAAAGTGGGCTAATGCACTCCTCAACTCTCACCAGTGAGGTTTCCAGATACATCGAATGCGATGCACACAGAAAGCCACAACTGGTCATGTTTTCAAGAATAATAAACTATAGAGTGTAGGATGAGATTCTTATATGGAACCTCACCCACCCACAGCTCAGGGACCATTGCAAAAGGAGGTAGAAAGATTGTAAGAGCTAGGTCTGGGTCATGAACATAAGGAGGTGGAGGATTCTAGGGCACTAGAGGCTTGCTCATGTGAGCCTGTGGCAGCGGTGGCATCATGTGCAGGACCCATGTCAGCCCAATTAAACAACAGCCCAAAGGGGAGGTGAGAAATAGGTGGCAGGCCAGCACTAAACTGAGAACTATTTAAGACTGATTGCTGCTGGGTGAGGGAGAGTATGACTTACAAGCTACCACTGAATGGGCTTCCTAGGGCTTAAAAGACTCCAGTGGACACATTTACACTGAAGGACACTTGGATACAAACACCTGATGCATAGGGCTCAGCATGTATGGCAGAGTGCATAGGATTTGGTGGGGAAATGGGGGCGGCAAGAATGGGGGAGGGAGTCTGTGTTTGAGTAGGAAATGTATGAAATTTAAAAAGCTCAATAAAACAAACCAAACATGCAATGAATTTTTTTTTAAATGAAGACTTACTAAGACCTAGGAAGTAAACAAAACCTGAAAGTTTTAGGAAGTCCCTGAAAAAAAGTTTGCAAAACCTCTCCTGTAGTTTTTAAATGCAGTAACCATGACTAGGGAGAGGAGACTCTCCAACCTATGGGAGTGCAGGGCTCTCCAGAGACACATATTTTGTGAACCGACATTTGTGCTGGCATGGGCTTTTCAGTGAGACGACTGTCTGTAAATCATCCGTGCTCCTGTAAGTAACCCCTCAAGCCTACTCAGGTAAGCCATCCTTACAAGCTCATTGATTCAGTAAGCTAGATTTGAATGGAATCTTTGGTGTTTTGCCAAGCCCCTATCTGGTGGGAATACGTTTTCATGTTTCCCCAGGAATACAGACATAGCACCAACAGCATGCATGGTATATCAATATGAGATTATAACAGGAGATTACACTTTCAGTCTTTTTAAAAATATTTTTATTACCTTTATTTTATATGTGTGAGTGTATTGCCTGAGTGTATGTAGGTAAACCCATGTCGTGCAATGCCCATGGAGGACAGAAGAGGGTTCTAGATCCTCTTGAACTGGAGTTATGGACAATTATGGGCTGCCATGTAGGTAACAAGATTTGAACCCAGGTCCTCTGCAAGAGCAGTCAGTGCACTTAACTGCTGAACCATCTCTCCAGCCTCTACATTTTCAATCTTAAACAAATTAAAATTAATCAAATGATTAGGCATGTGACTATTAATTTTAACCTAATAATAGTGTCATAATCACAATTACTATTTAGCATAGTTTTAAATAAATTTTCAGAATTACATTTGTTTACACATTCCATATTTTATATGTAATTTAGCATAATCAGGAAGTATTTTGTTAAACTGTGGAGAACACTGAGGTCAGATAATCAGAGTAAATGTTCAGGTTGAAGAAAACTTCTTGTTCAGAAAACCATGTTACACAAAGTTTTGCTCCAAAGAGGAATCAGAAATTAGAGAAGAGGTCTAAAAGTTTTATTTAAGGTAGTAGAGTCGTTTTAAAATATTTCTATGATGATTGGAATAATCTACTATAGAGGAAAACTTTACCATGACAGAAAAAGTACAGAAAAGTTAGAGAAAATAATTAAGTAGAAAGCAATTGGCATTAGATAGGTACATGAACAGCTCATCATTCATAGAGTATGTGCAAGGTGTGTCTCTGCAGATGGCTGTGTTGGGAGTATTCTGGTGTTCTTTATTGGTGACTTCAAGTTTTTGAATAAGGACAATCATTTTGAAAGAGCATAACAAGTGTGGCAGGGAATGTTGGAAGGTTGAGGACAAGAAAAGGAATGAAATAATACTGAGGGTCATAGGAGAACAGATGGATGAAACAAATATGGTGTTATTATCCAACAGCAAAAGAATACACTTAATGTTTTTGTTAATACATTAAGTATCTATGTGATTTTCTTTAGTTACAATTTGCATTGCAAAGTCCTGTACTGAAAGAAATCAGAGACTGAATTAAACTATGATTGTTACTTTGACAACATTTGATGAAATGATTCAGGGCCTGTGATTTATAGATGAGAAGGAGTAGTTACAATCACCGAAACCAGATGTGAAGGATGGAGACAGGATCAATTGAACGTGCAATGGCTGATGACTGGGTAGTCCTTGTTGAACTGGAGGACATTGACCAACATGGAAAGATGGAGATCCTACCAAAATATTACATATAAAATTGAGAATATATAATGCATTGTAGTGACTGGCAATGACAGCATTTCAGAAATGATCTAGTGTTAGGGAAAGACACAAAAGGAAATTTATTCTGATTGCTATGCAGATTATCTACATGTAAATTGAAATGAACAAGAACTAACTGTGGAATTTAGAGGAGTATTTAACAAGAAGTTTAACTCATGTAGACATTTCAGTGAATGACATCATGTTGAAAAATGGATGGCACTGAAAACAGCAAGAAATATAATTTGTGAATTTTCTTAAAGGTGAGTAGAAAGTAAATGATTTGAAAAGATAAATTAAGAGGAAGAAGAATATCTGTTTGTGGGCCCAGAGACAAAAATATTATGGAAGGGCTAACACCCTCCAAGCCTCCCATCTATTACACATTGGTACCTGTTAGAGCTGTGAATGAAAACATCAAAGTCAGATTAAGAAATGCTATTACATTACTGCTTGCTGTAGGGTCTGGAGTGCTATAACTGAAAGGGCACAAGAATGGTGTCTGGATGCTGTCAGAATTCAATTTCTTGACTTCTTGGATATTTTCAAAAGATATAGTTTTTCTTAATTACTGACTATATTGAGGATGCCTTTTTCAATAGCTGTCTGTGTGATATTTCAAAATGAATTTAAACACACATGATGGTGTTGAGGTTGGAACCACTGTTTCAGTATTATTTTGGTAGTTGTTTTTGAGTTTACCTTTGATGGTATCATTTAAAAACTCTTCCATTCTGCTTTTCATTTTTAACCCTGAAAATATACAGTTTTATAGTTAATGGCTCTTATTAGCACTTCAGATTCACAGCCATATTATGTGTCCTTTAAAATATCAGACTCAGTTTTGAAATTGTCATCACCCTCAAAATTATTCAATCATTCAGGAAATGTGTTAGGTGTCTTCATTACAAGATTAAGTGCTAAATGTAAAGTGGAAGAGAAATACAGCCAGGGAATGTTAACATTTTTTAAAGTGTATTTTACCTACAAAGCATAAGAATAATCTACACCTAAACCCCCTCTCATGACTTAGTAGATTATATAAGTAGAGTTCAGCTGATAATTATAAATTCCCTGAACATAAAATCATGTCATGTTACATAATTAGCTACCCAGGTCTTTAAACGTAATTCCTTACATGCTGATGGATGCTTTTGCTAGGATCACAAATATGTCCCCTAAGGTCCAGGAGTTGAAGGTGTGGCTTCCTTGCCCATGACACTCTTAGGAGTAGTGTAACTCTTGGGAGCTATGGCCTAGTGGGAAGACTTTAGGCCTTTAGAGATAATAGTCTTTTAGGGTGTTTTTGAAACATTTTCCCGAATTTAATCTCTGTGCTTCCTGGCTTCCATGAGCCGAGTAGATATTTCTGCCATGTGTTCCTACTATAATGCTCTGCCTTGCCACAAGCTTTTTAAAAAGTAAAACAATGAGCAAATGATCCATGACCTGAAATTTCCAGAACTGGTAGGCAAAATAAACCTTTCTTCTTCATGAGCTGATTATCTCGGGCAGTTTGTTTCTGTGTTGAAAGGCACAGGGCAATTTTAAGAAAAAGATTATGTCTAACTAATTTAAAGGTTTCAGTTTATAAATGATGATGGAACAAAATTTGGTAGATGCTGAGTGGAATTTTGAAATTATGAAATGTCATTCCATTTTATAGATAAGTAAATCAAGCCTTAGAGAGTTTATTTAACTTGTTTATATATTAACAAGTGTTTTTTAATGGTGCCATTGGGGTTGAAGGACTAGAGTACTGAATTTATTTAATCACATTGATGCATACTAGCAGTGAAAATTTGCACTGAAACAATGTGATAAGTGTATGATTCAAATTTATGTATTAAGACCAGAAAGAAACACATTAGGCCATATTTGCCAATCTAATTTCCAGACAGACAAAATGCTGCTTCTTCAATTAATGAGTTTTTACTCTATGTTTACAGCTAACCTACCAAAAGAATTTATGAATCCGTTGGCTTAAGAATACCTTTGAAATTTTATGCCCTTAACATAAAGTTCCAGCTTGAGAGCTCTCAGAGATGCAGAACTAAATTATCCCCAATTATTTATCAGTATGTGACTAATATTCACTGAGCTAGAATACAGGTTTTTGGGAAAATGAACACACTCAAATTCAAAGAAGTTAAACTATACCCTCCCCATGGTGTCTGGCATGTATGGAGTTGTAAGTTATCACAATCTCCCTCCCACTCTGACTCATTTTTAGTCCGTCTAACACAGTTTATATGGACTAACAGCTGCATTACATCATCATCTGACCCAGTGTCTCGACCAGGCTCAGAGCTTTTTCAAGAGTTGAGAGGACAAGTGTCAGTAACAGACTGGACTTTGATTCTCCCTGAAGTTTCATAACACAGTAAAGGGATCATATGTGTAAAGGACAAAATAAACATCAACAAACACAAATAAATGAAATAATTCCATGCATTTATCAGGCCACAATGCAATAAAGCTTAAAATCAACACTGAAGGAAGTCCTAGTAACAACACAAACTCATGGAGATTAAACAACTCATCCCTGAATGATGAGTGGGTTAAAGGAGAAATTAAGAAAGAAATAAAGATATTCCTGGAAGTAAATGAAAAGGACAACACAACAAATCCTCTGGGTTCACTTTAAAAGCAGTCCTAAGAAGGCAGTTTATAGCTCTAAGTGTTTACATTAAAAAATCAGAAAGAACACAAATAAATGACTTAATGCCACAACTCAAGACTCTAGAAAGGCAAGAACAAATGAAACCCAAACCTAGCAGATGAGAAGAAATAACAAAAATAAGAGTAGAAATTGATAAAATAGAAACAAATAAATTAATACAAAAAATCAATGAATCTGAGTTGTTTTTTGAAAAGCTAAACAAGATAGACAGACCCTTTGACAAGTTAACCAAAAGAAAGAAAAACAAATTCAAATTAACAAAATCAGAGATGAAAGGGGAAACTTTATAACAGATGCCTAAAAGATCCAGAAGATTATAAGGGAATACTTTAAAAACATAATCTCTATTAAATTTGAAAACCTAAAAGAAATGGATTGTTATCTAAAATCATTGGAACCACCAAAGTTAAACCAAGAAGAGATCAACAGTTTAGAGACCAATAATATATAGGGAAATTGAAATAGTAATACAAAATCTCCTAATTGTAAATTGTAAAAGACCAGATGGATTTACAGCAGAATTCTACCAGACATTTAAAGAAGATCTACATCCAGTACTACTTAATTTATTCAAAGAGATAGAAATGGAGGGAGAACTTCCAAATTCCTTCTATTAAGCCAGCATCACTCTAATACCAAAGCCAGGTAAAAATACAACCAATAAAGAGAACTATAGACCCACATCCTTAATGAACACAGATGCAAAAATTCTCAACTAGATGCTTGCAAACCACATACAGACACACATCAAAAAGATCATCTACCATGAACAAGTTGGTTTTATC
>NW_008347042.1:7048839-7059720 GCF_000622305.1 Nannospalax galili
TCCAAGAGCTGGTTCTTTGAAAAGATAAACAAGATTGACAGACCACTAGCCCAATTAACCAAAAGGAAGAAAGAGCACCTCCAAATTAACAAAATCAGAGATGAAAGGGGAAACATCACAACAGACACCAGAAAGATACAGAACATTATAAGGGAATACTTTAAAAACCTATATGCTACTAAATTTGAAAACCTAAAAGAAATAGATGAATATCTAAAGGCAGGGGAACCACCAAAACTAAACCAAGAAGAGATCAACAGTTTAGAGACCAATAATATATAGGGAAATTGAAATAGTAATACAAAACCTCCTAATTGTAAAAAGCCCAGACCCAGATGGAGTTACAGCAGAATTCTACCAGATATTTAAGGAAGATCTTCAATCAATACTACTTAACTAAATAAAAAAGATAGAATCAGAGGCAGAACTCCCAAATTACATCTATGAATCTGGCATCACTCTAATACCCCAAACAAGTAAAGGCAAAACCAGAAAAAGAAAACTATAGACCTTAATAAACATAGAGGAAAATTTTCAAAACAAAGTATTTGCAAAGAACATAGAGACACACATCAAACAGATCACCCATAATGATCAATGATCAATAGGCTTTATTCCAGAGATGCAGGATGGTTCAGTATATGCAAATCATATAAATGTACTCAAAGACAAAAATTACATGATTATCTCAATGATGCAGAAAAGGCCCTGGACAAAATTTAGCATGCATTAATGATAAAAGTCCTAAAGGAACTGGGCTAAAGGGAACATTACTCAACATTATTAAAGCTATATAAAATAACCCCACAGCCAACATCTTTCGAAATGGAAAAAAAAAAAAAAACCTGGAAGCATTCCCATTAAAATCAGGAATGAGACAAGGATATCCACTGTCTCCACTCTTTTTCAATTTCGTGCTTGAAACTCTTCCTAGAGCAATAAGACAAGAGAAGGAAATTAAAGGAATATGAATTGGAAAGGAAGAGGTCAAATTATCCCTTTTTGCAGATGATATGATACTATAACTAAGAGATCCAAAAATTCCACCAGAAAACTCATAGAACTAATTGACGTTTTCACTGAAATGGCAGGATACAAATTTAATCTACAAAAACCATTAGCCTTTTTATATTCCAATAACAAGCAATCAGAGAAAGAGTACAGGAAAACCCTCCCAGTCAAAATAGCCTCAAAAAAAAAAATCTCAGAATAAACCTGACCAAAAACATCAAAGATATCAATAATGAAAATTTTAAATTTCTAAAGAAAGAGATGCAGGAAGACCTCAGAAGATGGAAGGACCTCCCATGCTCATGGAATGGAATAATTAATATTGCAAAAATGGCCTTCCAACCAATGCAATCCCAATCAAAATTTCCATGACTTACTTCACAGAATTAAAGAAAAAAATCCTTAAATTTATATTGAAGCACAAAAGACCCCAGATAGCCAAAGCAACCCTGAGTACAACACTGGGGGTATTACTATACCAGATTTCAAAGTATACTACAGAGCTATAGTCACAAAACAGCATGGTACTAGCACAACAATAGACACATAGATCAATGTAACAGAATTGAAGATCCAAACGTAAGTACAGGCAATTTCAGATGTCTGATATTTGATAAAGGTGACAAGAACACACAATGAAGTAAAGACAGAATCTTTAACAAATGGTGCTGGCCAAACTGGATCTCCACCTGTAGAAAAAAAAAAACTAGATCCTTATCTTTCACCTTGCACAAAAGACAACTCCAAATGGATCAAAGACCTCAATATGACACTCAAAATTCTGAAACTCCTAGAAGAACACATTGGCAGTAACTTACAATACATAGATGTAGGAAAGGACTTTCTAAATTGGACGCAGTTGCTCGTGAATTAAGGTCAACAATCAACAAGTGAGGCCTTATTAAACGATAATGTTTCTGTACAGGAAAAGAAACAATCAAGAAAGTGAAGAGAAAAACGCAAAGAGTGGGGAAAAAATCTTCACTGGTGACACATCTGACAGAGGTTTAACATTCAGAATATATAAATAACTCAAAAAAAAAAGAATCAAGAAAAAATGACCCAATTAAAAAATGGGCTAAAGATCTAAACAGAGTTCTCACAAGAAAAATTAAAGATGACTAAGAAACATCTTTAAAAGTGTCCAACATCATTAGTAATTAGGGAAATACAAATTAAAAACATCTTAAGATTTCATCTTACCCCAGCCAGACTGGAAGATCAAAAGAATGAATGACACCCAATGCTGTTGAGGATGTGGAGAGAGAGGAATGTTCATTCACTGCTAGTGGGATTGCAAACACATGCAACCCCTATGGAAAGCAGTGTGGAGAACTCTTAAAAAAGCAAAATGAACCTACCATATTAGCTTGTTATTCCACTACTTGGCATGTACACAAAGGACTCATTCCATTGTAAAGATGCTTATATAACAATGTTTGTTGCTGCTCTTTTCACAATAGCTAAGAAATGGAAGCAATCTAAGTTCTCCTCAACTGATGAGTGATAGATAAAGTAGCCTATGCATGAATCCAGTTGATCAGGAGAAAGCACCAGGACACAGATAAAATATCATTGGAATAGAGTTTATTAGCAAAACAACACATGGGACAGATTCCCTTCTGGGCAGGGAAAATGTCTGCCCCAGGTCGTGAGCTGGGGTCTTTTACAAGGAGAGGTTTCTGGGAAGATGCAGAAAGTGGGAAGATATGTTTTTTTTAAAGTTAGGTAGGGGAAAGAGGGAGAGCAGGACTGTTAAAACATGCCCCTTTTAGAGATCAAAGAGGAAGTCTGCTGTGTTGACCAAACATTGAAGAAAAGTCTGCTTCTCTTGACTGCAAAGACCAGGATGCTTACCAACTGGGTTCCCTTTTCTCAGGGGCTTGTGAGATGGCGAGGCTATCTGAACCTTAACAATGAGTGTTTAGTAAAATATGGTATATTTAGACAATGGAGTTCTACTCAGCAGAAAAGAAAGACAAAATAATGAAATTTTGCAAGAAAATGGATGGATCTACAAACTGTTATACTAAGTAAAGGAGCACAGGCTCAGAAAAACAAAAGACGTATGTTCTCCCTCATTTGTGATCCTAGCAACAAACCCTTATAAGAGAGTACATAACCTGCTGTAACTGAAGGAACCAAGAAAATGGCAGATAAATAAGGAGGTAAAGGGAAAGAAAGAACCCAAGAGAGAAGAATAGTAGGAGACAGGTTTTACTAAGGGAGAAATATGTAAAAAGGGGGTAATTACTTTGAAGGGAGAGAAGGGATAAACAAGGAACTATGGGAATCAGGCAGAAGAAGGAGATCAAGAGAGGTGGAACAATAGGAGACAAATCATCCAGGGAAAAATGGGGAAAATGGGACATTTTAAATTGGGAGGGTGGGGACGGAGGAGAGATGCAGGGAGAGAAAGACAGGGAAAGAATGAAGAGAGATAAATAGTGCCTAGCTAGTATAGAAAACCAGAGGGAAAGTCCAAAAACCTACTGAAAAATTATGCATACACTATCTCTACTTGAATGCATTATTATAGCTGAAAGGTACATTACAAGAAACAGTGCCAGACAGGAGAAACCTTCCTTTGAGTTACTGGCCAGGGAAGTCCAAGAGACTCCCCAAATAACACAGGCTATTGCCACAGTTCTTGGTTACCTCCCAGAACATAAAGGTAAGACCCTATTGCTGAAGACAGGACATACTTTGGACATAGGATTTGGAGAAACAGAGCTGAAACTGACCAGAAAGTCACCTCCCCTGAAGGTCAGCTCTCATACCTTTGGAGAGCACCACACAAACTGCTAAGGGAGAATATCAATCAGTAGTACAACCCCAGCTTAAAGCCTAAAAAATTCACATCAATGACCAGCACAGTAAACAGCATTGGTACAGTAGTGGCACTTTTAACTCGGGGGTAATTAACAAAAACCTAATTGGGCTTAAAGCCCACTCAATGGGAGGAAACTCATGTGTGGTACTATAAACCGAAGCCAAATACACATAATTGTAGTGGTCATTGATCTTATAGAAGTCTCCTAGGCTGTTACATCCCTAGACAAATATTAATCCTTAAATATAAACAAATGTCCCATGTAGCAGGAGGCCTCCAAAGATGGTGCTGACCCAGAGCCCTGGAATTCAGGGAGAATTCACTTCACTTCATGGTCTACAAATAGCTTGCCAAAAGGAGCCCATGCCTCCATACCCTGCTCATGAGCCGAGTGACTGCTGACAGACTGCATGGCACAGACCAATCAGAAAACGATACACTGACTAAAGGGACTTGGGGGGGAGAAAAGGGAAATATAAGGCCTGCCCCCTCCTGCATTAAACGAGCCTGCAGCATCTCGCCTAGTGCTTGCTTCTACCTGATTCCCAGTGTCTGTGTGTTGACTCTGTGCCTCTTGCCCCCCCAATAGGCAGGGGACCCGATCCAGGATAGGATCTTCACAGCTGGCCTGAGGAGAACCCACGACACTTGGCTCCTGAACAGGGACTCCTGCCAATGGTTTTGGCGACACCCAGAACCTCAGTTCGTTTGGTAAGTTGGTCCCTGGATCTGTCCGTACCTTCAGCTGCTTGAGGGTAAGTGAGTAGCCCCCTCCTCTGTCCCCGCCACCCTGTCTGTCATTTTTATTGTTGGACTAGTTTGTTAGATCAGGGAGGCACACTCTGCCATGTGCTCCTGAAGCCCACATTGGCACCTTCTCCCTCTCAGCTTGTCCTGGTGAGTTCACGTAAGGGCTGAGCCACCCTGAACTCGGCTTTGGGTCACCCTGTTTGTTGTCTGTCCCAGAGACACCATGTGATCATATGGCTGGAGGTGTAACGGCCTCCAGAAGTCCGTCACTGAACACAAGACATTTGGATATGATACACCTTTACATGTCGGGGTGGTTTACATCCCAGTGGCTCATAGTGCTTCTTTGCTTCCTTTGTGCCCTCTTGGTAGTCACCCTCATTTTCTACTTTTGTAGCAAATTCCCCTTCACAATACCTTCCCACAATGGGCAATTTACCACCACAATGCAGGGAACCACAAATGGCAGCACTCAAGGTGCTCGTTAAACAAGAGGGTTGAAAGTGAAACCAAAAGATATCAAACACTTTTGGGATGAAGCCACTAATTTGGATCGGTGGGTCTCCAATGAAAACATTTGGGACCCTGACACATAAATGTAGGTCCTCTTCCTGGCCCGTAAAAAAAGGAGGTCAGATCAAGGATCACTCTTCCTGCACCGTTCGTGCCGATCCTCCTAGCCATCATTGCTAGCCTTAAATGCTCTTCTCCTCAGGAAGTCATCTCGGTCCACAACAAACGCTACCGGGAGAAATCTAGTGTAGATCTGGCTATTACCTCAACCCCTGAACTCCAAGAACCGCAGCCTCTGTGCCCACTTCCAATAAGGAAGGAGCTCCTTTGCCTATATCTCAGGATACTCTCCTAGAGCTAACAGGCCCAGAAATTACCCCACCCCATTACCCATGGAAGGAGTTACTCTCTTCCCTCCCTCAGTAACCATCCCACCTCTTCCCATGCTAACGTGCCCCTCCCTCCTAGATCACCCTCCTTAAAGTCTCACCCACCTTTGTCTGCATTTCTGGTTAACGTTGGCCCCGATACCACGCAGTTGTCCATGGCTGCACACCCCACTGGCTGACCTCGTTTTTATCCGCAAGGCAGCTGAACAATTGGGCCCTGACTCCCAATATTTTGAACAGGTTCTTCACCAGTGGTCCTTACATTTACAAACCCACTATGATTGGTATAGCTTACTAAAGGCATCTTAGAGCCCTCAGGCTTTCTAAACTGGTGCACAGCCTCTGACAATCATGTTGAAAAGAAGGCATGCCTAAAACTCCAATATGGCCTCAACATCTACATTGGACATGCTCACGGGATGCGGACAATATACTGACCCCATCTCCCAGTCTACTATTGGCCTCCATGCCTATTTTAAAAAAGTTTCTGACTTGGCCTTTAAGGCCCTTAAATGTTGCTCCCCCCATGACCCACAAGTCTTTTTCCATAATTAGATTCAACAGTCAGGGGAGTCCTTCATGGACTTTCTTACCATGTCACTGAAGCAGTAGAGCAGAGGGTGGAGTCTGGACCCACCAGGGAGGTTCTTATCAAACAGTTAACTTGGGAGGGACTAAACATTCCTATGCCTAATGCTATTGTGCCTGTCCTCAATGATAATATTCACAAATGGGTAATCACTACTAGAGACTTAGAACCTAGGGCGGGTTCTATTGAGGCTTTGACCGCCTCCTTGGAGACTCTTTTATCTCAAGGAAAACCTGCCCACTTTGGCGCATGGGAAGGCTGCTGGAACTGTGGGGGGTTTGGCCACTTTCGTAGCCACTGCCCAAGAGGTACAGCCTGCCCCAAGATTCGCTGTCCCAACTGCAAAAAAGGGTTACATTGGGCTAAAGACTGTAGGTCACAGGCTCAACGGGACTCAACTCCTTTAAACTCCACCTGGGGTGCCCTCAGCCCTGCCCATAAGAGGGGAAATGAGACAGATATTATGGACTCTCCCAATCCTCAACCACTCCCCACTACTGACCCTGTTCCTAGACGGAACTGCCATAAAGGGTCTAGTAGACACAGGGGCCGATGTCACCATTATACCAGAAACTGAATCACTTAAATTCCCTCATTGGAAATACCAGCCAGGCCCACGAATAAAAGGAGTTGGTGGCACACTAGGTACCAAACTGCTCACACGTCCAGTATATTGGACGGACTTGGATAGGAACCAGGGCACAGTTACTCCCATAGTAGCAGATGTTCCCCGTAACTTATGGGGTCGAGGCATCCTACAGGACATGGGCATGGTCCTTACCACAGATGACCTAACCTTTATGATGATATCATGCTCCATGATGACTTGGAACTGTTAGGGATAGGACAACACCTTACCCAACACCCCCAATTCTAACACCCACTGCCTGCCCGGGGTCAACTCCAATCTTGGCCCCCGAGTCAATCCCCATCACCTGGCTCTCTAATGATGCCATTTTGGTGGACCAGTGGCCTATAATAGAACCTAAATTATCTGCCCTCAAAAATTTGGTAGCTGAGCACTTGAGGCTTGGCCACATCGAACCCTCTCTCAGTAAACATAATACCCAAATATTTGTTATTAAAAAGAAATCGGGGAAATACAGACTCCTCCAAGATCTTAGAGCAGTCAATGCCCAGATGAAAAAGATGGGATCACTACAAGCAGGCTTACCACACCCTACAGCTATCCCCCCATCCTTTCATATTGTAGTACAGTAATTAAACTGCTTAACACTTACATCTTGCAAAAAACTGTATATACCTTGATTGAGCTCTAAGAACACTGTTGGACTATAAACAAGATCAAATAATTTATACCTGTCCCTGTCTTGGAATTCTGGGACTTGTTCTCCCTCCTGGAAGGCCATAATTCACCAACTTCAAGGATCCCTCCCACTCAGTCAGTGAAGGATCTTCTTAATAAGATAGATCATATACTCTGGTCTGTGTCACTCAGACGTCATGACCCAGCGGAATCATTACTGTCCTTTATCCTCTTGATTAAAAATGGTGTCTTGTGGATGCTATGGTAGCAAGAGCCCCTGGTTTGGATCCTCCTGGCTACCTTGGACCTAACTAGGCTTAGCTCTAAATATGATATTGCCTTCAAGGTAGCAATTAAGGAGTGACAAACAGCAAGGCGCATATTCAGAAAGGAATCTGACAAAATTATACTGCCCTTTCCTCTTAAGCATTCCCAAACATTATGGGAAGACTCTCTGGCTTTCCAACTAATGATGTTCGGGTTCATGGGGGAGTTGGATAACCACACACCCTGAGATAAGCAACTGGCCAGACTGGCCTGTTTGAAAATCACCACTTAGCCACATGCTTCCCCCTACAAAAACCCCCTATCTTTAGCCATGCTAGCCTTCTTGGATGCCAATAAGTCCCGTTATGACATTGTCATTCAGCGTATGGGAAAGGATGACATCTGTTATGTACAAGCAAATCCCTGCTCTGTTTAGTTGGGAGAGCTCCTGGCCTTGTTAAAAATCTTCCAAGTCTGCCAGACTGAGCTGCTCAAATTATTCTCCAACAGCCAGTATGTGGTTCAGGCCCTCAAATGTCTTCCCTTTGCTCGAGTAAAAGGCCACAAGGATCCCATCACCAGAATGATGAGAGCTCTCCAGATTATCTTAGATAACAGACAATGGCCCTGGCACATCTCCTACATAAGATCACACACCTAGATCCCTGGGATCTTGGAAAAGAGAAATGACAAAATAGATAAATATTATGTCTGTACAGATCCTCTACTAGAACCAGCCAGAGCCTTACACCAACAATTTCACCTTTCTCCTCGCAGTCTGCACCACCTTCTACCTGACCTACCCACCTCTCAATGCAAACATCTGAGCAGATCTTGCATTACATGTGCACCCCTTGCTAACTTAGGCCCCCTCAATCGATATGGAGTTAACCTGCATGGTCTCCTACCCAATGCCCTCTGGCAAATGGATGTCACCCATTATAACTCTTTTGGTAATCTTAAGTATGTCCATGTCATTGTTGACACCTACTCCTCCTTTCTTTTTGCCATTGCTCAAACCGGTGAAAAGGCCTC
This sequence comes from Nannospalax galili, assembly GCF_000622305.1. Taxonomy (NCBI): domain Eukaryota; kingdom Metazoa; phylum Chordata; class Mammalia; order Rodentia; family Spalacidae; genus Nannospalax; species Nannospalax galili. The sequence continues at coordinate 7,057,494 of NW_008347042.1, forward strand.
ATATGCCATTAAGGTGGTCAAATCAGCAATGCTGGTAATGGGAGTGCCATGGACCCAAAAAACTGATAATGGGCCAGCTTGTACCTCTCTACAATTCCAATCTTTCTTGTCAACATGGAAAATTAGCCACTCCCTTGGCATCCCTTATAATCCACAGGGATAAGCCATTGTGGAGCGGGCAAATAGGGCCCTCAAAGAAACATTACAAAAATTTGCTAACCCTGAGTCTAAAAGGGACCCACCCCTGGCTCTAAATGAATCTCTATTCATCATTAATTACCTGTCCTTCAATGAAAATGGGTTGAGCCCAGCCTACAAACACTGGGCTACCATACCTAGGCCTACATCCCTGCCACTAGTGAGATGGAAGGACGCCATAACATGTCAATGGCAACCACCCACCCCCTTGTAAACAAGAGGGCAAGGCTATGCTTGTGTGTTTCCTCAGACAGAAACAAAGTCAGTATGGGTTCCAGCAAAAGATGTGAAACCAGCCACCGACCAACGGGACCCCCAGGACCCAGAGACCTCACAGCTATCTGGATAATTGTTTTGCTCTTCCCCACCCCTGCCATGGCCCATGATCTCTGGGCCTTAGTCCCCTCCCCACCTATACTCTTGCCCTTATCGCTTCATTCCCCAGCCTACCCCACCCTCTTCAACTAATTCTATACTTGGCCTTCCACCATGGACCCAGTTACTTCCTTGGAATCACTCAATGGCTCCTGGCCCCTAAATAATCCTCTGTGCTTCACTACCAACAACACATCCTCATGCATTGGGTTGTTCAACATGACAATCCAAGATTATGTTGGCAGTGCCTCCTCAGGTTATATGCTTAGAGAAAATCTGGTCTAATCTAAAAGCACTGTTTGACCCATCTTGGATTGTCACTTATATACTCCTGACAGGCATAATTATTCTTCTCCTTGTACTTCTTCAATGCCTTGTTCTTCAATCCTGCAGTCAGAAAAAATTCAATCACTCATTGTATCAGGCCCTCAGAGAAATACACAAAGATGATTTAAATATGCCCTATGCAGCCCGACAGACTTGACTTGCACAAATGTACAAGGCCTCCTACACATAATTCCCCACCTTGACTGATCCCCTGGGACAATACCCCTTGGAGGCTTGGTAGTCAATGACGGGTAAGATCCTGTTGGACTGAATCAACCTAAGCCAGCACATGGACGTGTACACCCATACTCCAATGATGGGTAAGGTTCATGCCCGAATAGGACAACCTAAGACAAGCACAGTCCATGATCCCGGGGTCTTTCCAAGGTGGAGGTGCCTACAGGCTCTCACTGGGCTGTCATTTTTAAAGAAAAAGTGTGGAAATGTAACAGGAGGCCTCCAAAGATGGCACGGACCCAGAGGCCTGGGATTCAGGAAGAAATCACTTCACTTCTTGGTTCTCAAATAGCCTGCCAAAAGGAGCCCATGCCTCCATACCCTGCTCAGAGCCTAGTGACTGCTGACAGACTGCAAGGCGTGGACCAATCAGAAAACGATACTCTGACTAAACGGACTTGGGGGTGGAGAAAAGGGAAATGTAAAGTCTGTCCCCTCCTGCATTAAATGAGCCTACAGCACCTCGCCTAGTGGTTGCTTCTACCCGACTCCCTGGGTCTGTGTCGTGATTCTGTGCCTCTTGCCCCCCCTAATTGACAGGAGCCCCGATCCAGGTTAGGGTCTTCACAGCTGGCCTGAGGAGAACCCGCAACAGTCCCAGTCACTACCCATCAAAGAAGCTTCTTTTTCAAGAGACAGAAATAGTTACAGAGTTTTACAACTGGTCACCCACAGAGATTTTCTGTGAATTTGCCAAGCCTAGTGACACATCTAGGATGCAACCTGTACACATAAGGCTGATGAAACATAGAATAAGGGATGAAGAGAACATTATCCCATGTTTTAATTCTGATCGATGAAACTCCATCATGCAACAGAGGGCGAGGAACACAAAAGGTCACAAATGGCCAACACACAGAGAGTAAGAGTCTGCAGAGTGTGGGTCCTTGGAAAGGACTCTTATATTAAAATCCACACAGCGAGGGCTCAGGAGTCATTGTAGAAGAGGGAGTGGAAAGGTTGTAAGCCAGGAAGGTGGTGCATGAACATACAGAAATAGTCCTACAGGCTCTGCAGACTCTTTTCTTAAGAACCTACAGCAATGGTGTCAGGATATACAAGACCCATGCAATCTTAAGCATATATATAT
>NW_008347042.1:7059843-7067363 GCF_000622305.1 Nannospalax galili
GAAATGAACAGCAGGACCAAATACTACTCAAAGAATTTTTGGTAGCTGATTACTGCTGGGAGAGAATGAGCTGATCTTCCAAAAGAGAGGAACCTAGATAGACTAAATACATCCCAGTGGATGAACTTGCATGGAGAGACATCTGGGGACACTAACTTCACATGATAGGCCTTAACCAAAATGACAGAAAGTGTGAAATTCAGTGGGGGGGGCATTTAAAGATGATTTTCTATATGAAATACACAAAAATTCAATAAAAATTAAAAATTAATTTAAAAAGAATATATTCAAAGTTAATATGATCTTCTGGGCTTGGACTGATTTAGTAAACCCAGATATGACCAGAAAGCAAATAACGTTTCCCAGTACAGAAGTCTTTCTTTTGAATTGTCTTGATTTCTTCATCACATTTACTAGAGATTTGTATCCTTCACACAGTAAACAGAACAGTAGATAAGGTAAAACAGAGTCAAATATAACTACTGGAGGTTTCTTCTCAGTGGACATGAATATTACTTGCAATAAGATAAAAAAATACACATTTAATACTACTATCAACAGTAGATTAGCATAACCACACTTTTCAGATAAAAAGATATCATTTTGTCATTATGAAAGATAATGAATATACATATCCTATCACTTAATCTGTGATAATATATAGTAATATTCAGAGAAAACCCAGAATTTATAACCACAAAGTGGAAAATTAACTTGCATTTTTTCAGTTAACTATAAGCTGAGATTTCTATGTATCTTTTAAAATAAAAGAAAGTGCTGGTAATGCTTTATCACATTGAGTATGTGCCCCTAGTGTGGTGTGAACACAGCCAGACTGTGCTTCTCACAGCATGCAAACTACACTTGGCTCCAGGCTAGGACTCTTCTGAAGCCCTTTGTAGGCCTGATGGGAAGAAAAAAATAAAAGGAATGAGCCAAGATGTATTCTCTCACAGATGCTTTTAGTGCATTCATATGCTTTGGGCAAAAATGTAGGCATTGAACTTTAATATCTTAATCTGATTTTGAAAGTAAAGAAAAACTTAGGCTGTATTTTAATCACATATATACAATAATCTTTCCACATGTATTTCTCTAAATCAAAGTATGTGTCTCTCTTCTTTTCCTATTACTCCACATGAACAAATAAATCACATTATAATGTGATTTCTGATTGGGGAAAATGCAGGTGCATATATGGCTAGGATAAATTGATAAGTATAAAAAGAATTTTCAGAACCTAATCATGCATATTATTACAATAGCTAGCTTTCTGTTACTGTACAATAGCTGTTACAATAGCTAGCTTTCTGTTACTGTAGGTAAATCAACGTAAGGTAATGTTTATGTTGGATGACAATTTTTTATTTATAATCTCTTTCTTAACTCCATTGCTTTTGTACCAATGATGAGATAGCAAATTATGGTGAGAGTGTGTTGTGTAGTCAGTTGATAAAGTCATGGTCAGCAAGCAAAGAAGGACGAAAAGTTGTATTACCATAACCATGTTAAAGAGTGTCCTAGCTTATTTTCCCACTTCTGTGAAAAACTCCATGGCCAACAGCAGCTGGGAAGGAAACGGTTTATTTGGCTTACAGGAAACAGTTCATCACTGAGGGAAGCCAGGACAGAAGCCTAAGGAGAGAATCTGGATACATGAACCACAGTAGAGAACATGGAAGAATGATGCTTACTAGTTTGCTCCCCCTGGCATACTTAGTTTCTTTCTTACACAGTCCAGGGTCTCCTGCCTTTGGGATGGCAGTGCTCATAGTGGGTTGGGCCTCCTGCATCAATTAACAAACATTCCAGTCAGATGCTGGCAATTCTTCCCAGGTATGGCTAGATTTCTGCCAAGTGACAAAAACTAACCAGCACAAAGTACAGGCTCCAGGGGACCTCAGGCTTTTAATAGTTCTAGTATCTGCCTGTCAGGTCAGGTACTATGTCTTTACTTATGCAAATGTAGAGGGCACATATCCAGACTGTTGTGACATAAATGATACACAATAAGAAATGTAATTTTAGAGCATTCTACCATTCCAGAAAATGATATTTAGCTATTTAAGAATAATTTCCACACGATCATAATTTTAACATGGTTAAAGTTATTTTGAAAAGTCCATTCTTATTTATGGCTTAATTTCATATGCAGTATGAGAAATTTCTCTGTCCATTTCATCTTGCTAGCATAGACATGTGAATTACCACCTTCTTTGATGATCTATGGCATTATTCAATGGTAAGTATGGATAACCGTTTAGAACTAAAGCTTATAAAAACATAATATCTTAATGCTATGTACCTAAGGGCTATTCGGGGAATTGAATCTTGTTTCTGCCTTTGAATATTCAAGTTAATGCTTTAACTATATCAAATTGTACATGATACTCTAAAATGGTACTTTTTTTTAGAAGAAGCATTTCATTACATCAGCATTGACATATTCAATAACAATTTTCTGATCTAGGCTGCATCTCTTACAGAATAGGCCATGCATCATCAGGTTTACAGCTGAATCATTACAGCCACACAATATTGTACACAGTATAAACCCTATAAGACGTAAAATTAAATGAGATTTTAACCTTTAAAAAAGATCTCCATTTCATTATTAAAATACACAGTTTCATATAGAAGAATTCATTTTTAATGCAATTGACATGAAGATGATTGCACATGCGTTTCTAATCTCTATATATCAGATTATTAATAGCCACAGTTGATTACTTTCTGAGCTCCTTGGCATCTGAGCATGGATATAAAGTCATCATGTAGATTTCAATGATAAGGTTTTTCACATCTAATAATTATTAAGGAGCAAATTTTTATGCTTTGAAAAATAATTTTTTAATCATTATACTTTTTAGAAATTTTAATAACTAGATGATTATAAGCATTTCACTACAGCTTTAACATAGTCAGTAACACACTCCAGAGCAACATCTCTTTCACAAGTGGGTACAAGTTTCTATGTTCACAGTTGAATTAATATAGTTATATATTATTGAACTCAGTATAAGCCCTATAAGACACAAAATTAGATGAGACTTTAACCTTTAAAAAAGATCTCCATTTCATTTCAGAATATATTGTTCCTTGCAGACAGACTTGTTTTTGCTACTAACACTGAGATGTTGGCGCTTGCATCTCTAATCTGTATATATCTGATTATTACTAGTCATAATCAGATGCACTTGGATCCTTGGCACCTGTGTATGTCTATAAAGTCATCAGGCATATTTCAATGGTATTGTTTATCACTTCTACTAATTACCATGATGTAAATTTCCATGCTTCCTCCACAAATATAATACATTATTAAAAAAATTTATTGATTTGTGTGTGTGTATATCACATAGAACATCCCAAACCATCTCATTTGACGATACACTCACTTCCAAGATAGCATCCTCCCATTGCCTGCTTTGCCCCAATAGTGCCCTTATACTCTGATATCCCTTCTACTGTCTGCTGTGTTGTTGGCACCCCAGCCATTCCCCACTACTTGCCCTTCTGGTGAATCTAGTCAGCCTGCCTAGAGGTCCTTGTTTTAGGAAGGTCAGCTGTTCCTCAAGTAGCAGTAATCAGTTGTCAATATTCCTTTAGATAAGATTGTGGTCTGATGTCCATTTTCCCAGTTCTATGCTAGGTTACAATTTAGGACATCTGGCCACCCTGGACCAACAACTCAAAAGAAGGTATCGCCTTTCTGGCATTGTTGGTTGTCATGTAGCCTTTAGCAATGCATATGGACTTATAAGAAATTATATTGGCCCCTTTAATATTTGGTTATACTTTGCTTTTGGGTGTTTAAGGTCATGCAGTTGGTACAGATAAACCAATTTATTTTTACTCTTAAGGTCATTTGAGGATCTGTTCCTCAGGGGTCACATGGGTCTGGGAGGAGCCCCTGGCTCCTTTGTTTTACCAATTCCACCTATGAGAAGATAAGTCAAAGGCCCTACTTGACCATGGTTGGCTTTACTTGGAAGCATGGAGGAAATGATTCCTTTGTGTTGACCCTCCTCTCCATAGACTGGACACTGGCTCAAGTCCATCTTGTGGGGTCTACTCGGCCTCATTGATCAAGAGGACAGGGGACCAGCCACGATTATAGGACATTTTGAGAGATGCTCATAGTTCCCTTGAACTAGTCGACCTAGAAGGGCAAGGAGCAAAAAGTGTCCTTCATGTCCCTCTGAACAAATTATAATAGGCCTCAAACTATATCTGTTAAACACCCAAGAAGGTTAGTTCCACCAGTCTGATACTTTTAAATACTGTGTCATGCAGATAAATCTTGGGCAAAGACGAGTCGTTCTCAGATAAACCTTACCTAGACATATGTTTCTTGATCTGCTATGTATAATTTGTCAGTAGGGTGTAGGAGTAATATGGTTCCCTCTGGTTTTCAAAACTAGTTAGAGATTGTTTATCTCTCCTATTGTCTCACCCTTCCATCATGATTTTCCCACTTAAGGTGTCCCTATTTCTCCCCTTTCTCCCTTACTAATACTCATCTCCTATGGTCCTACCTCTCTTGAGCTCCTTCTTTCCCTTTATCCCCTAGATTCCTTGTATACCCTTCCCTCCCCACTTGCTTAAACTAACCCAATTTTATCCATATCTCCATTATTAAGGCCTGTTTCCTATGGTTCTTCTCTTTCTTTCTTTTCCTTTACCTCCCTGGTTCCTTTCCATTATACTGATTCTTGTAGTTATATCTGGGGTTGCATACTCATTTATAAGAGTCTGGTTCTAGGATACACATATGAGGGAGAAAATTTTTCGATTTTTTTTCTGAGTCTGTGTTACTTCACTTAGTAGAACAGTTTCTAGTTCCATCCATATACCTGAAAATTTCATGATTTCATCTTTCTTTACTGCTGAGTAAAACTCCATCCTATAAATGAACCACACTTTCATTAAATACTCATCAATTGAGGGACAATTGGTTGCTTCCATCTCTTAGCTATTGTGAAAAGAGCAGCAACAAACATGGATGTACAAGTGTCTCTGCAATAAAATGAGTTCTTTGTGTATATGCCAAGGAGTGGTATAACTGGGTCAAATGGTAGGTTCATTCATAGTTTTTAAGAGTTCTCCACACTGCTTTCCATAGGAGTTGAACCAGTTTGCTGCTCCACCAGCAGTGGATGTGTGTTCCCCTATTCCCACATCCTCTCCAACATTTGCTATCATTTGTTCTCTTGATCTTAGGCAGTCTTACTGGGGTAAGATGAAATCTTAAAATGGCTTTAATTTGCATTTCCCTAATTAATAGAGTTGTTGAACATCTTTTAAGATGTTTCATAGCCATCTTTACTTCTTCTTTTGAGAGCTCTCTGTTCAGCTCCTTAGCCCATCTTTTAATTGGGTTGCTTCTTGTCTTGGTTCTGTTTTTTGAGATTTTTATATATTCTGATTATTAAACCTCTGTCAGAAATGTCACTGGTGAAGATTTTCTCCCATTTCTGTGGGTTTTCTGTTCATTTCCCTGGTTTCCTCCTTTGATGTACAGAAACTTTTTAGTGTAATAAGGTCCCATTTGTTAATTCTTGCTCTTGTTTCCTGAGCAATTGATGCCCAGTTTAGAAAATCCTTTCCTAAACCTATATCTTGTAGGTTTTCCCAATGTTTTCTTCTCTAATTTCAGAGTTTCAGGCTTTACATTGAGGTCTTTGAGCCAATTGGAATGGACTTTGGTGCAGGGTGAAAGATAGTAGTTTAGTTTCATTCTTCTACAAGTGGAGATCCACTTTTTCCAGCACCGTTTGCTGAACATGCCGTCTTTCCTTCACTGAATTTTTTTGGCCACTTTGTCAAATATTAGGTGGCTGTATTGCATTTACTCATATTTGGGTCTTCAATTTTGTTCCATTGGTCTATGGGTCTATTTTTGTGCCAGTACCATGGTGTTTTTATGACTATAGCTCTGTAATACAGCTTAAAATCTGGAATAGTAATCCCACCATCATTGCTCTTAGTGCTGAGGGTTTTTTTGGGCTATCCGAGGTCTTTTGTGCTTCCATATGAATCTTAGGATAGTTTTTTCCAATTCTGCGAAAAATGTCATGGGGATTTTGATTGGCATTGTATTGAATCTATAAATGACTTTTGGTAGGATGGTCACTTTCACAATATTATTTCTTCCAATCCTTGATCATGGAATGTCCTTCCATCTTCTGATGTCTTCCTCCATTTCTTTCTTTAAAGATTTAAATTTTTCATTGTAGAGCTCTTTAATTTCTTTGGTCAGGTTTACTCCGTGATATTTTATTTTTTTGAAGCTTTTGTGAACGGGAGTGTTTCCATGTGCTCTTTCTCTGACTGATTATTATTGCTATATAGAAAGGATACAGACTTTTGTAGGTTAATTTTGTAACCTGCCACTTTACTGAATGTGTTAATATTTTCTAGGCATTTTCTGGTGGAATTTTTGATGTCAGTTAGATATAATAACATATCACCTGTAAAAAGGAATAATTTGATCTCTTCTTTTCCAATTAATACTACTTTAATTTCCTTCTCTTGTCTTATTGCTCTTGCAAGAGTTTCAAGTACTATGTTAAAGAGAAGTGGAGATAGTGGACAGCCTTGTCTGATTCCAGATTTCAATGGGAATGCTTCCAGTTTTTCTCCACTTAGAATGATGTTGGCTGTGGGTTTGTTACATATGGCTTTAATTATGTTGAGGTATGTTCCCTCCATTCCAATTCCCAATAGAACTTTGAGCATAAATGCATGTTGAATTTTGTCAGTCTTTCTCTGCATCTATTGAGATGACCATGTGGTTCTTGGTTTTGAGCCCATTTATATGATTTATGACATTTATTGACTTATGTATATTGAACCATTCCTGCATCTCTGGGATAAAGCTGACTTGATCATGGTGGGTGATCTTTGTGATGTGTGTCTGTATGTGGTTTGCAAGTATCTTGTTAAGAATTTCTGCATCTAAGTTCATTAAGGGTATGGGTCTGTAGTTTTCATTTTTTGATTGTATCTTTACCTGGCTTTGGTATTAGAGTGATGCTGGCTTCATAGAAGGAATTTGGATGTTCTCCCTCCATTTCTATTTGTTTGAATAAATTAAGTAATATTGGATGTAGACCTTCTTTAAATGTCTGATAGAATTCTGCTGTAAATCAATCTTGTCCTGGGCTTTTTTTTTTTATTTGGGAGGTTTTGTATTACTGTTTCAATTTCGTCTTGTGATATGGGTCTGTTTAAGCTGTTAATCTCTTCTTGGTTTAGTATTGTGGTTCGCATGCCTTTAGGTATCCGTCTGTTTCTTTTAGTTGTTCATATTTAGTAGCGTATAGGTTTTTAAAGTATTCCCTTATAATGTTCTGTATCTTTCTGGTGTCTGTTGGGATGTTTCCCCTTTCATCTCTGATTTTGTTGATTTGGAGGTGCTCTTTCTTTCTTTTGGTTACTTGGGCTAGGGATCTGTCAATCTTATCTTTTCAAAGAACCAGCTCTTGGAATTGTTGATTCTTTGTATTGTTTTCTTT
>NW_008347042.1:7067555-7072858 GCF_000622305.1 Nannospalax galili
TGTCCTTTTGCTTTAATTCCGGGAATACTTTTATTTCTTCTCAATTTCTCTTTTCACCCATTCATTATTTAGGAGTGTGTGGTTTAATCTCCATGTGTTCATGTGGTTATTAGGGCTTCTTTGGGTGTTGATTGTAAGTTTTATTGCATTGTGGTCTATTAGAATGCATGGAATTATTTCAATCTTTTTGTATTTGTTGCAGCTGTTTTGTACCCCAGTATATGGTTGATTTTGGAGAAGGTTCCAGAGGGTGCTGTGTAGAAAGTATGTCCTTTGTTGCTTGGGTGGAATATTCAGTAGATGTCTGTTCAGTCCCTTTGATATATGGTATTGTTTAATTCAGATGTCTCTCTGTTAACTCTCTGCCCCCTTGACCTATCTAATGGAGACAATGGGGCATTGAAGTCCCCTACTATTAATGAGCTTGGATTAATCTGGGTCTCAATGTACTGTAGTATTGTTTTTATGAAGTGGGGTGCATCAGAGTTTGGTGAATATTTATATGCTCATGATTTTAATATCTTCTTGATTCATTGTTCCTTTAATAAAAATGAAGTGGCCCTCTTTGTCTCTTCTGATTAGTTTTAGTTTAAAGTCTATTTTGTCAAATATTAGAATGCTACACCTGCTTTTTTCTTAGTGCCATTTGGTTGGTATATTTTTTTTCCATCCTTTCACTTTAAGATAGTGTCTGTCCTTGAAAGTGAGATGTGTTTCTTGCAGACAACAAAAAGATGGGTTTTGTTTCTTTGTCCATTCAACTACTCTGTGTCTTTTGACTGGGGAGTTCAGTCCATTGATATTGAAAGTTATTAATGAAAAATATGTATTGAGTCCTCTTATTTTGATTTTTGTTCACATTCTTGGTGTAATAGTGCATTTTTACTGTTATACCTTGATTAAATTTCTTTCTGCCACTTGGGTATAGTCATTCCTTTCTTCAGCTCTTTGTATTGCTTCCAGAACTCTCTGAAGGGATGGTTTTTTGCACATGAATTCCTTCCGCCTATTTATGTCATGTAAGATATTTCTTTCCCCTTCGACTGTAGTAGACATTTGGACTGGGTATAGTAATCTTGGTGGCATCTGTGGTCTTTTAAAACTGGGAATACTTTGGTCTAGGCTCTTCTGGCTTTCATAGGTTGTGCTGAAAGTGCTCTCTGGCCCACAGGCTTCTCTCCAGGGTATGTCAATTGTGCCCTTTGCACCTTAACTCCCCCAGCCCCACTCACCCTCTCATTTCCCCTGCTGGTCTCTCCTCCTAGTTTGGCTCCTCTCCCATTCCTGTCTTGGGGCCCCAGACACCTGGGGAACAACTACTGCTTCATGATCCTTTTCATCTAGACCAACTCAGTGCTTTCTCTGGTCCCCAGGAGCACTTCTTCTGGGCCTGGCTCAACCCTCACATCCCTCTGCTTCCCTGGGCACGCAGGACCCACAGGACTCTCTCTGACCTGTAAGGCTCTCTCCAGGGTAAATCTATTGCTCCCTCTACGACTGGACTCCCCCAGCCTCATTTACCCTCCCGTCTTCCCCACTGGTCTCTCCTCTGAACCTGGGTCCTTTCCCATTCCTTGTCTTGGGGCTCCAGACACATGGGAAACCACTACTGCTTCCTGATCCTCTTCATCCAGACCAACTCAGTGCCTTCTCTGGTCCCCAGGAGCACTGCTTCTGGGTCTGGCCCCACCCTCACCTCCTCTGGGCCTGCACCACCTGACAGCCTCTTTCCTCTTCCTGATCCTTTGGATCCAGACCAATCCAGCTCCTCAGTGCAGTCTACAGGAGTCCTTTGGGCCACTTGCCACCCCCATCTGCCTTTGCATCTCTGAGTGGCATGGATACCCGCTGCCCTATACCAGCATCTTTCCTGGGCCTACTCCTAAGCCAGTCCAACTCCCAGATTCCTGAGGCCAAAATCTTTCCTGGAGGGATCCTGACCTTAGGAGAAAGTCTGAGAACATCTGAAACATTTCAGAAATCACAAGAATGGAATATGCAGGAATTGTGTGACACCATAAAAAGACCAAACTTACAAATCATAGGCATACAGGAAGGAGAAGAAACCCAAGATAATGGCATGGACCAAATCTTCAACAGAATCTTGGAAGAAAATTTCCCAAAATTAAAGGCCTGCCCATACAAATACAAGAAGAATATAGAACCCAAACAGACAGGACCATAACATGGTACACTTTTAGAGATAAAGTTTTATCATGTATGTACAGAATCAGATTTCATTGTTAAAACTGGAAAAGTGGTTCAAGAGCCAAGATTATCCTTTTTTTTAAATCAATGTCATTGATTGTTATTTAATTTTGAGAATTTGTGCCCAATTTGATCAAATGGATAATAGACACTATACAACAATGTATTTGACCAAATCTTAAATAATGGTTTCAAGATTAAAGATAATTGTGCTTAAGTAATAATAATTCAAAGTTTGGCAATAATTGAAGAGAAAAATGTGTCTCATTTATTGGACCACCATATTTTTACTTACTACAATTTTTTTGGTTTTAGGGGCTGGAGAAATGACTCAGTGCCCAAGACCACTGGTTGCTCTTGCAGAGGATCCAATTTCAGTTTCCAGCACCCACATGGAGGCCAAAGCTCTCTGTAACTTCAGTTCCAGGGTATCTGACACTTTCTTCTGGCCTCCATAGGCATTGCCCACATTCATGCACTTACAAAAATGTAGGCAAAACACTAATACATATAAAACTAAATTAAATAAATAAATAATACTAAAAATGTACAGTCATGCATTTTATAGGTAGAACCATTATACAATAATGGTAAATGATAAAACCTAGTAAACTTATTTTTTAAATATTTATTTTATTTATGTATTTATGTTTCCTTGTTTAGTACAAGATAGTTTTGAGCTGTGATCTTCCTACCCTAGCTTCCTACCCTAGCACTCATAAGTGCAGTATTTATTCTTTTGACTGGCATATTATACAAATGGGGCAGGCTGAAATCAGTGTCATAGACATTAAATTTTGTTTTTACATTAAAATAATGTATATATTTCTATTCCTATTATTTATATCTATTTGTATATGTGTACCTGCAGGTGGGTATGTTCATGTGAGTGCAATTATCCAAAGAAGCCAGAGGTTTTGGATTCTCTGGGGCTAGAGTTGCAGCTGGTTGTGATCCTCCCATGGCTGCTGCTAGGCATCAAACTAGGATCCTCTCAAGGGAAATACATGCTTATAACCGCTGGGCCATCTTTCTAGCCCTTAAATATATTGCATCTAACATTTTATTATTTTTAGTGTAAGAGATGATTCACAATAGTATTTACTATTAATCTTTGTGGTAAGCACAAGTTTTCTTGCTTATGGATAGGTGCTTTTCAAAAATTATCTACTTATTTTTATTTTATGTGTTTGAATATTTTGGCTGTGTACTTTGCATTGCACCCATAGGTCAGAAGAGGTCCTTGGATCCACTGGAACTGGTATTAGGATGGTTGTTGGCAACCATGATGGTGCTGCGAACAGATCTTAGGTACTCTGCAAGAGCAGCTCAATGGCTTTTAACCACTTAGCCATTTCTTGAGCAAAAAGAACTCTCTTTTTTAAAAAAGGTGACCTCATCTGAGAGATGTAGCTCTCATTCCGAGAATGTGAGGTGGAAATTTGCCTAGGAAAATCCTCATTACTTACTGCAATAGTTAAGAGTGTAGTGAACCAAGGAATTGAGAAATATTTTGGCTGGCTACTCATTTTATCATCAAGTTTATGTATTATTCGTTCTTTTCAATACCAATATACTAATCACAATAATTTTAAGTTTTCTGGAAAAACATCAATCAATATACCTTTCATTGTGTGTGTGTGTGTGTATATTGTTTCCAGACATGAGAATAATCCCTTGAATCTTATCCATATGCACAACAGCATGAGACCATGCAATTTAACAAAAATTTTGCACTTTTGGTACAAGTTTAGTTTTATTGAAAAGGTAATTTGGAAAAGGAGTCCCTCCTTTGAATTGTCTGTGGCTCTTCTACTCTGTTTCTTTTGTTACTAACATTCAATATTGGAATGATGTATTTGCTACAATTGTCAATATTGATATATATTATTAAGTTGGGCCTTAGTGTGCCTTAGAGTTCATTTCTTCTGATCCTTGACTCTCAACTCTGGGTTTCATACATGCTAGACAAGTAATCTACCACTGAAGTATATCACCAGCAAAGCACTTCCTAACTCAAGGCCCCAACCAGAAATGGTCCCACAACATCTGAAAACAGTGCAAAAAGCTGAGCACTAAGTGTTCAAAGACATGAGCACATGGTGAATGTCTCACATCAGAATTAGCATGGGTCTCCACTCTATTACCTAGAGGTACATGGAACTCCTGGACTCCAGCCATATACCTGCCTGTAGCTGAGATCATAGGTACATGTTACCCTTCCTGGCTACCCCAGGATATTTATAATGCAGATATAATAACTGCTTTTAATATTAAACACAAGAAATTTCAGCATGTACATTAAATTTATCCAACATGAAGCTTTACAGTTGCATATGATTTTTATTTTGTTTTCATCATTATATATTCATTTATTAATTTAGTTCAATGCCTGAGTTGTTACCATTCAGAAACGTTGATTGATGGTACCTTTCAAAATATGAATTTCATAAAGAAATAACAAATAAAAGTTATACATTAACAAAAAACATTTATACATTTGAATTTTACTGAAAAACAAGAGAATTGAGCCTGAAAATATTTACTTAAAGAAGGAATGATGCATTACAGTTTCACATTCCCAAATATCTGAATTTATATGAAGACCGAAAGTAAAATGTTCCTGGATATTTCTTGGAAGCCTATGATGACCACTAAATATCTTATGAAACCCAGGATTGCCTTGAACTTGACTACATGGATGAACATGTCTTTCAACTCCTCAGTCTCCAGCCTCCCCTTCCCTAATGCTGGGATTGCAAATGCGTATCACCATGCATGGTGCTCAAGCATGTCTTTAAGTTATCATTGCCTCCATTATGAGTAATCAGTCTATCCTAAGATAACAGCATGCAAAGTGTCAGGATGCATGAAAAGTCACCTACTATGTGTCACATTTCCTTCCTTAATTCCACCCTCTACAACCTACCAACACTCATATTGATGAATCCAACATTATATGTCAGTTATGAGGAATGTTAAATCAAGTTGCTGGTCCTATATCTAGGGGAAATCAAAAAATTTCTTAGACAGTATTTTCTTAATTTTTTTTCTCATAATGCAGTCAATGCAAATGTACATTCATCTACATTCTG
>NW_008347042.1:7073116-7087126 GCF_000622305.1 Nannospalax galili
AGAGGATGGTCATCAGATTGTTACAGACTCCACATTTTATTATAGCATTCTTTGCTACCCTCCTGGGGTACCTCAGTTTCATCTGATTTCTAAATCTGATGTCTCAGACATAGTGAAAGCTTTCAGAGTTTGTATTTACCTTATTGTAACATGAACCTTAAGTTAGTTAGATTCTTAATTTCCTTTGCTCACACACAAATCACAATTGATATAGTCATCTCATAGCTCTTGCTGTATCTTTCAGCACTGCTATTCCAGAGCTCCCTGCATTTACTAATGCACAGAACCAAATAGATTAGCTTTTGCTTATAATATTATTAAATTAATTTTCTACAGAGAAAATGTTTATTTTTGTTTAATAGAGATTACCCTCTGCAACCATTGGATACAAAAAGAACAATTATCAAAGTAAATATTTAAAATATCAAAATACCCATTCCTATTGGGTTATTAATGCTACATCAAGGCTCCTAATAATAACTATAAACAACCCCCATTGCTACTACTAATGGTAATGACATTGGGAAAAACAGAAGGCTGTTTCTGTCAAGGGGAAATTTAAAATGTTTATTGTGTTTAATTTGCATAAAAAACACTTGTACAATACTGAACTACATTGATATATATATATATATGCAATCCTAATGCTTGAAATATTAACACTCAAATAGGGCCATATTCCTCATGGATTTGCATAAACTCCATAAACTCTGTATTTTCTTCTATGTAAGTGTCAAGACAGAATAAATATCTGTGACTAAAGTAGTTACTAAAACTCATTATAAGAGTAACACTAATTGCACGAAGGAGATGCCTGAGTACAAATCATATAACTTCCATCATTAACTGTAAAAGTGATCATAATATATGAATTCACAACATAATATTGAAGCCTAGTTTGATCTTATTTATAACATAAGCTTATTTTCATATTTATAATAGGATATGCGAAATTAAATGTAAAATTTCTCAAGTTACAATAAATGTCTTTCCTATCACATAAAAAGGCACCATAAATGCATTTCTTAAGAGTACTATTTTGGAAATAATAGCCATAATTTTCAAAGTCTTACCATTTAAAGGCTTCATGTTTCAAACTACAAAGAAAAGAAAACATTCCTTGTGGTGTGAGATATTAGCCTAAGCTATTTCAGGGTAAGCAAAAGAAGCCGATCTCTAAGCACTGTCTGTACAGAAAACACTGAGAAAGAAAAATGATGAATGTGTTCTGTTTTCATCTAGACACATATTTTCAAATTTTCTTTCTATAATAAAGATCAGTGAAAGGAACAATCTTCAAATATGCTTTAACTCAAAATGTCCCTTCAAAAGGAATCCCTTGTAAAGCATGTTTATAGGCCTGTTTTTATTTATTCTAGAGAATTCTGCACACATACACAGTGAAATATGACTATATCTACCTCTAAATTTTCCCTCCAATGCACCCAACCTGCCCTCTCCCAAATTCTTATCTTTTCATAAAGTAATAATGGACTAAGTACAGTAATTGCTTCCCATAAATTCTGGTATGTGACCATCCACAGGAAACCTACCAGAGCCCACACCATCAAAAATTGATTTTCCCTCCCCCAGCTGTTTTAAACTAGCAATGACTACTCAGCAAGTGGTAGGGTCTGGAGAATACCCACACTGTTAATGGCAGAACTTTGACCCCGTGTGCAGACAACCATTACTGATGTGAATACATGAACATAATAGTCATCTCAGAACACAGCATTTCACAGTGCTCCTCCCCATCCTCTGTCTCTTACAGTCTTTCCATATTAAATTATTTATAATCTCTGAGAGGTCTTTTACTGACTATTTAGGGTCTCTTATGTGTAAAATTATATTACCTGTCAAACGGGATAGTTTGATTTATTTTCTTAATTGTATCCCTTTTATTTTCTTTTCTATTTTATGGAATAATTTTAGTAATACTTGTATCAATTATTCTTTGAAGTTCTGGGAGAATTATACAGTAAATTCATTTGATCCTAGGCTTTTAATAGTTGGGAGATTTCTCAAAATTTTTGCTTCAATCTCATTACTTGTTATAGTTCTGTTTATTTAATTTGTCTTGATTTAATTTTAGTATGTCATATATATCTAGAAATTCAACAATTTCTTTTATTCTTTCAATTAGTGAACTACAGACATTTAGAGTATAACCTAATGATTTTCTGAATTGTATTGAAATCTGTTGTACTGTCTCCCCTTTGATCTCCAATTTCAGTAATTTGAATTTTCTCCCTTCTTGCTTAGCTCAGCTGGGAGTTTGTAAAGTTTGTTTATCCTTTCAAAGAAACTGCCTTCACTTCATTAGTTTTTTATTTGTTTCCTCATTTATTAAATTCTGCCATGATTTTACTTTTCCTCGTCTACTTTTGATGTAAGCATTTGATTCTATGAACTTTACACTTAGAACTGCACTCATTTTGTTACAGAGGTTTGGATATGTTGTCTCTGAACTTTCATCACATTCTAGGAATTATTATTTTTGTTTCCTTCTTGATTTTTAACCAAATTTTTATTCAGTAATGTGCTGTTTAACCTCCATGAATTTGTATATTTTTTGTTACTGATATTGTTTTTGATATCCAGCTTTATTCCATTGTGATCCAGAATACCGGATGCTATTTTCCAGTATTTGTTGAGAGTTATTTGTGCACTAAAATATGAAAAAAAATCGGAGAAAATTCCATGTGCTCCTGAGAAGAATGTGTATTATTTTGTGTTTAGTGGAATGCTCTATAGATGTCTTGTTAGGTCCTTTTCTTTCATGATTGTTCCAATATTTCTCTGTTTAGTTTTTGTTCACAAGATTTGCTCATTAGTGTAGTATGAAAGTCACCCACAATCATTGTAGATTTTTTTCTAATAATATTTCTTTCATGATATTGGGTATACCTTTGCTGGTTGTGTGTATGTTTAAAACTGTAATAGTCTCTTGATGAACTGTTATGTTGATGATTATGAAGTGCCCATCTTTATCTCTTTTCACTATCTTTGTTTTGAATTCTGTTCTGTCAGATATTAGAACACCTATGCCTGCTTGGTTCTTGTTCCACTTGCTCAGAATACTTTTTCCCATTCTCCACACTAAGATGGTCTCTGTCTTCCTTGGAGGTGACAAACGGATAAGCCTTATCTTACAATTTAATCTGCTAGGCTAACTTTACTTGGGAAACAAAAATAAAAATATTCAGTTATTATTTAAACATCTATTAATTCCTGTCTTTTGTTGATTTTTGTGGTGTTTTTAGACTTCTTTTGATTTACTACCCTGTAATTGTGTATTCATCCCTGTGGTGTTTTTGGTGTGTCTGTCTCTCTCATCTGACTGAGGTATTCTGTTCATCATTCACAATACTGCTGATTTAGTGGGCATACATTCGTTTAGTCTATTTTTATCATGGAAGTTTTATATTTCTTCTTTAATTTCAAGAGAAATTTTTGCTCATTATAATAGTCTGGGTTTGCAGTCATGGATTTCAGAGCTTGGAATATCCAGGCATATCTGGTTTGAATGATTCAATTGCTATTTTCATGGGTCTTTCTTTAAAAGTGACAGGAATTTTCTCTCATAGCTTTTAATAAACTTTCTTTTGTTTATGTTTTTAGTGTTTTAAAAATAATATATCTTGGGGACTTTGCTTTCTCTTCTGTCTATTTGGTTTTCTCTATGTTTCTTTTACCTGGCTGAGCATCTCTTTCTCTAAATCTGGGAAATTTTCTTCTAACATATCATCGAAAATATTTTTTGTTTCTGTGGTCCATATTCCCCGTCTATGCCCATAATTCCAAGATTTCATTTTTACATAGTATGTCAGAGATCTCATATGCTCTGTATGTTTTCTTAAATGATCACCCTTTACTGAATGATCACTTTCTCTACTTTGTTTTCCAGTCTTGAGATTCTGATAATCATTGTTATTTTTATTACTATTGATATTTGACCGGAATTACACTAATAGATTTGAAATTATTGATGTGCTGCGTTTTTGCAAGAGCAAAGAAGGACCATCAAGAATATATCAGTTATATTATATAGTGGAAAGAGAATATGTGATATAGTTCAGACGTCTTCAAGTTGTATGGTATCACTAAACAACAAAATTTGACACCCAGGATAAGGCCCACAGGCACATAGCTACTTAGATTACTTTTAGTGCCCAATAGTGGAAAATAAAACACAATGTGGGGATCAGGTTGGACCTAGGCTAAGGCCCATAGGAACTCTGGAAAGACAGAAGCTACAGATCCAAGGTGGGAATCTAACCTAGGGTTAATCCCACAAATGCAGAGGTCCCACAAATAATGGCAGCACAAGCTGTGGACACCCAAAGAAGTCGAGTTGTTTTAGCAAATGGTTCATAGGTATAGGGAGTTTGACAACTCCCAGTGCATGCTGCTTATCTACCCAACAGACCACAGCTGACATAAGACAGTGCCTGACCCTAAAAAACAAACAACAAAAAATACTTAATATACTTACATACATAAATTAAAATAATAAATAAAATATTCAAAACTCATTGGAAAGTCTCAACCACTGGCTGCCCTTGGAAAGCACCCAGGTTTGGTTTCCAGCACCTGTATGGCAGCAAACAATATCCACAGCACCAGTTCCAGGGGATCACTCCCTCTTCTGAACTTTGTGGGGATTGCAGGACACAGGTTCACTTACTTATTCAATGTGCTCACATACATAAAATAAATTAAAATAATAAATAAAATATACAAAATTCAGTGGAAAGCCTTGCCAACAGAATGGATCATTCAGAAAGCTTCATAGGCTTAATAGAAGTAATCAATGTCTTCCTGATATTTCCTAACATTTTCCCAGATAAAGTTGTGCAAAAATACTCATGTTGGAGGGAAGAAATTAGTAAGACCACTAAAGTAGGACAACAGTCTTTTATCTATCAAGACATTTACAATACATCATTTATTTAGTTCCACATACACTTTGATCTACTGATTTCCTAATGGGCCAACTATTAAAAATTAAATAAAATTTCTTTTTCATCTTTTCCATAGAATATTTGTTTTTCTGTGTGTGTTTGTGTGTGTGTATGTGTGTGTGAGCCAAGCTGAATTTTAGTATAGATCACATGTAAACGTCACTATTGTAAAAGCCTGTTTTAATTATGTGCTATGAACATGACTAAGCTCTATTTCTTTTACATTTGCCAAGGATCGATTCCATACTTTCATCTTTCCTTCTCATTCCCTTTAATTTGACCTCATAGGCATTCACTGCCTCAAGCTTCATGAAACGATGGTTGAAATACTTTGAGTACCTGTTTTTGCACTGGACCTTTCTCACTTTGTTGTGGGTTCTCCTCAGGCCAGCTGTGAAGACCCTAACCTGGATCAGGTCCCCTGACAATTAGGGGGGGGCAAGAGGCATGGAATCACGACAACAGACCCCGGGAGTAGGGTAGAAGCAAGCACTAGGTGAGGTGCTGCAGGCTCGTTTAATGCAGGAGGGGCAGGCCTTATATTTCCCTTTTCTCCACCTCCAAGTCCCTTTAGTCAGTGTATCATTTTCTGATTGGTCTGTGCCACGCAGTCTGTCAGCAGTCACTGGGCTTCGTAAGCAGGGTACAGAGGCATGGGCTCCTTTTGGTGGGCTATTTGCAGTCCAAGAAGTGAAGTGAATTCTCACTGAATCCCAGGGCTCTGGGTCCGTACCATCTTTGGAGGCCCCCTGCTACATTTCCACAAGAGCCTGTAAGCAGCTCTGCCTCGGGATGACCCCAGGATCATGGACTGGGTCTGTCTTAGGTTGTCCTGTTCGGGCATGAACCTTACCCATCATTGGAGCATGGGTGTACATGTCCATGTCCTGACTTAGGTTGATTCAGCCCAACAGGATCTTACTCGTCATTGACCACCAGCCCTACAAGGGATATTGTCCCAGGGAATCAATCGAGGTGGGGAATTATCTGTAGGAGGCCTCGGACATTTGTGCAAGCCAAGTATGTTGGGCTGCATAGGGCGGGTTGAAATCGTCCTCGTGTATTGCTCTGAGGGCATGATACACTGAGTAATTGAATTTTTTTCTGACTGTGGAAATGAAGAACAAGGCATTTAAGAAGTAGAGAAGAATAATTATGCCTGTCAGGAATAGGTAAGTGACGATCCAAGACAGATCAAACAGTGGTTTTAGATTAGACCAAATTTTCTCTAAGATCCCTGAATTGATGTCCAGTGTGGGGGCATGGGTATAATTTAGAGCAATAATTTGATTACTTAGTAATGTAACTAAGAAACTTTTGATTCCAGTGGCTGTGAATATAGTGTGTGAGTTGTAGGCATGCTTAAGTAATATTCTGTATTTTATAGGGGGTGAGACAAAGTGACCTAAAGTGAGGGTCACAAGCTAGCAGAGCCATGTCTTTGGTAATTTCCAGCTCTTCACTTAAGAGATCAATTTGTTGTTGTAACACATTGATTGCCTGGTGAAGATGCTGATTGACAAGGGAATGAGTGTGAAAGGTAGAGGAGATTTTGGACACAGCCTCATTGAGTGTCTCCACAGTAGTGGAGGATTGGGTGATAGCTTCTGCAGTGGTGGTGGCTGACCCTAATGCAAGGATGATGGCTGATATGGGAGCGGCAGTGATGGTGAAATCCCATTTTAAGTGGGGGGCTTGTGACAAAGCTGTCCGCTCTATAAGGGTGACAGCATAGAAGTGGGTTGCATTGGTGACTGGAACCCAAAGGGCCATGGGGTCATGCATCTTGCATGGTCAGGTTGAACAGCCCAATGCATGAGGATGCGTTGTTGGTAGTGAAGCATAGAGAGTTATTACAGGCCAGGAGCCATTGAGTGGTTCCCAGGAAGTAACTGGGTCCATGGTGGGGAGGCCAAGCATAGAATTAGTTGAAGAGAGGGTGGGGTAGGCTGGGGAATGAAGTGATAAGGGCAAGAGTATAGGTGGGGAGGGGGTCAAGGCCCAGAGATCATGGGCCATGGCAGGGGCGGGGAAGAGCAAACCAATTATCCAGATAGCAGCAAGGTCTCTGGGTCCTGGGCATCCCGTTGGTGGGTTGCTGGTCTCACACCTCTCACTGGAACCCATACTGGCTTTGTTTCTATCTGAGGAAACATGCAAGCATAGCCTCATCCTCTTATTAACAAGGGGACGGGTGGTTGCCATTGACATGTTATGGGGTCCTTCCATCTCACTAGTGGCAGGGGTGTAGGCCTAGGTATGGTAGCCCAGTGTTTGTAAGCCGGGCTCAACCCATTTTCATCAAAGCACAGGACAATAGTGCTGAATAGAGCTTCAATAAGAGCCAGGTGCGGGTCCCTTTTAGACTCAGAGGTAGCAAATTTTTGTAATGTTTCTTTGAGTGTCCTATTTGCCCACTCCACAGTGGCTTATCCCTGTGGATTATAAGGAATGCCAAGGGAGTGGCTAATTTTCCATGTTGACAGGAATGATTAGAATTGTAGAGAGGTGTAAGCTGGCCCATTATCAGTTTTTAGGGTCCATGGCACTCCCATTACCAGCTATGCTGATTTGACTGCCTTAATGGTGTGTGAAGCCTTTCACTGATTTGAGCAAGGGCAAAAAGAAAGGAGAAGTAGATGTCAACAATGACATGGACATACTTAAGATTACCAAAGGAGTTATAATGGGTGACATCCATTTGCCAGAAGTCATTGGGTAGGAGACCACATGGGTTAACTCCATATCGATTGAGGGGGCAAGGGAGCAAGGGGTGCACATGTAATGCAAGATCTTCTCAGATTTTTGCATTGAGAGATGGGTAGGTCAGGTAGGAGCAGGTGCAGACTGCAATGAAAAAGGTGAAATTGTTGGTGTAAGGTTCTAGCTTGTTTTAGTAGAGGAATCTCTACAGACATAATAAGTTTATCTACTTTGTCATTTTTCTTTGCCAAGATCCCAGGGAGCTTGGTGTGTGATCTTATGTGGGAGATGTGCCAAGGCCATTGTCTGTTATCTAAAATAATCTGGAGAGCTCTCATTGTTCTAGTGATGGGATCCTTATGGCCTTTTACTCAAGCAAATGGAAGACATCTGAGGGCCTGAACTGCATACTGGCTGTTGGAGAATATATTGAGTGGCTCAGTCTGGTAGACTTGGAAGATTTTTAACAAGGCCTGGAGGTCCTGCAACTGGACAGAGCCAGGATTGGCTTGTACGTAACAGGTGTCATCCTTTCCCATGAGCTGAATGACACCACCATAATGGCACTTATTGGCATCCGAGAGGGCTAGCATGGCAAAAGGTAAGAGCTTTTTGCAGGGGGAAGCATGTGGGTGAGTGGAGATTTCCAAACAGGCCAGGCAGGCCAGTCGATTATCTGGGGGTGCATGGTTGTCCAACTCCCCCGTGAACCCGGATATCATTTGTTGGAAAGCCATAGAGTCTGCCCGTAATGTTTGGGAGTGCTTAAGAGGAAAGGGCAGTATAATTTAGTCAGGTTCCTTTATAAATACTTAGAGCTAAGCCTAGTTAGGTGTGAGGTAGCCAGGTGGATCCACACCAGGGGGTCTTGCTGCCATAGCTCCCCCAAGACACCATTTTTAGTCCAGAGGATCAAGGTCGGTAATGGTTCTGCTGGGTCATGACGTCGGAGTGACGCAGACCAGAGTATATGAAAGGGCAGTATAATTTAGTCAGGTTCCTTTATAAATACTTAGAGCTAAGCCTAGTTAGGTGTGAGGTAGCCAGGTGGATCCACACCAGGGGGTCTTGCTGCCATAGCTCCCCCAAGACACCATTTTTAGTCCAGAGGATCAAGGTCGGTAATGGTTCTGCTGGGTCATGACGTCGGAGTGACGCAGACCAGAGTATATGATCTATCTTATTAAGAAGATCCTTAGCTGACTGAGTGAGAGGGATCCTTGAAGTTTGTGAATTATGGCCTTCCAGCAGGGAGAACAAGGCCCAGAATTCCAAGTCAGGGACAGGTATAAATTGTTTGAGCCAGTTTAGAGCCCCACAGAGTTCTTGGAGCTCAGTCAAGGTATACACAGTTTTTTGCAAGATGGAAGGGTTAAGCAGTTTAATTAAAATATCTATATGGTAGCCAAGGAATGTTAAAGGTTGGATGTATTGTAACTTGTCTCGTGCAATGTGGAGAACTAGATATTCTAAATCAGCAAGCAGACTGGGTATTGCAGCCTGTAAAGTATTGTGAGATTTGTGTGCTAGCAGTATGTCATCCATACAGTGGATGACAATTAGATCCTTGGGGATGTTGGTTAAGGCCTTATTAATGTATAATTTACAGATTGTGTGACTATTTTTCAAACCCTGTGGTAGTACCTTCCATTGGTATCTCTTGGCTGTTCTTTGAAAGTTGGGCTCCCATACTGTGAAGGCAAAGTGAGGTCTATCCAGTTCTTCTAGGGGGATTTGGAAGAAACAATCTTGGATATCAAGTGCTATGATATGATGGGATGGGGGGATAGGTATAGGGTGTGGTAAGTCTGCTTCTAGCAAGCCCATCTTTTCCATCTGGGCATTGACTGCTCCAAGATCTTATAGGAGTCTGTATTTCTCCAATTTCTTTTTAATAACAAATATTGAGGTATTATGTTTACTGAGAGAGGGCTCGATGTGGCCAAGCCTCAATTGTTCAGCTACCAAACTTTTGAGGGCAGATAAGTTACATTCTATTATAGGCCACTGGTAAACCCAAACGGCATCATTACAGAGCCAAGTGATGGGGAGCAGCTCAGGGGCCAAGACTCATGTTGATCCCGGCTGGGCAGTGGCCATTAGGGTTGGGGGTGTTGGGTAAGGTGTTTTCCTTTCCCTGATAGTCCCAAGTTATCATGGAGCATGGTATCATCATAAAAGGCACGGTCATCCATGGTAAGAACTGCGCCCATGTCCTCTAGGATGCCTCAGCCCCATAAGTTATGGGGAATGTCCGCTACTATGGAGGTAACTGTACCCTGGTTCCCATCCAAGTCCTTCCAGTATACTGGACGTGTGACCATCTTGGTATCTTGTTTTCCGCCAACTCCTTTTATTGGCAGGCCTGGCCGGTATTTCCAATGAAGGAACTTAAGGGATTCAGTTTCTGATATAATGGTGACATCAGCCCCTGTGTCTACTAGGTCCTTTATGGCAGGCCCATCTAGGAACAGGGTCATTAGTGGGGAATGGCTGAGGATTGAGAGAGTCCATAATATCTGTCTCATTTGCCCTCTTGTGGGCAGGGCTGAAGAATGCCCCAGGTGGAGTTTAAAGGAGCTGAGTCCAGTTGAGGCTGTGACCTACAGTTTTTAGCCCAATGAACCTTCTTTTGCACTTGGGGCAGCGAGTCTTGGGGCAGACTGTACCTCTTGGGCAGTGGCTATGAAACTGGCCTAGCCCTCCACAGTTCCAGCACCCTTGCCATGTGCCAAAGTGGACGGGTTTTCCTTGTGATAAAAGAGTCTCCAATGAGGCAGTCAAAGCCTCAATAGGTCCTGCCCTAGGGTCTAAGTCTCTAGTAGCAAGTACCCATTTGTGAATGTTATCATTTTGGACAGACAGGATAGCATTAGGAGTAGGTATGTTTAGTCCCTCCCAGGTTAATTGTTTGATAAGAACCTCTTGGGTGGGTCCAGACTCAACCCTCTGCTCTACTGCCTTGGTGACATGGGTAAGGAAATCTGTGAAGGACTGTCTTGACTATTGAATCAAATTATAGAAAAAGACTTGTGGATCACAGGGGGAGCAACATTTAAGGGCCTTAAAGGCCAAGTCAGAAACTTGTTGAAAATAGGCATGGAGGCCAATAGCAGACTGCGAGTTGGGATTAGTATATTGTCCGCATCCCATGAGCATGTCCAATGTAATGTTGAGGCCATATTGGAGATTTAGGCTTGCCTGGTTTTCAGCCTGATCGTCATAGTCTGCATGTCCATTTAGAAAGACTGAGGGTTATAAGACTGCCTTTAGTAAGCTATACAAATCATAGTGGGTTTGTAAATGTAAGGACCACTGGTGAAGAATCTGTTTGAAATATGGGGATTCAGGGCCTGATTGCTCAGCTGCCTTGTGGATAAGAACTAGGTCAGCAAGTGGGGTGGGCAGCTATGGAAGCTGCACCATATCGGGGCTGATGTTAACCGGAAATGTGGACAAAGGCATTTGAGGCTTTAAGGAGGGTGGTCTAGGAGGGTGGGGCGCATTAGCAGGGGAAGAGGTGGGATAGTTACTGGTGGGGGAGAGAGTAGCTCCTTCCGTGGGTAATGGGGCAATGGAATTTCTTGGCATGGTAGCTCTAGGAGAGTATCCTGAGATATAGGCAAAGGATATCCTTCCTTATTGGAAGAAGGTGCAGAGGCAACATCCCCTTCCAGGTCTGGGGCATCTGGGAGGTCCAGGGTCGAGGTAATAGCCATATCTACATCAGTTTGCTCCTGGCACTGTTTGTTGTGGGCCGAGATGACTTACTCAGGAGAGGAGGATTCAAGACTATCAATGATGGCTAGGAGGATCAGAACAAACTATGCTACAGGAGTGATCACTGACCCAAACTCCCTTTTTTGGGCCAGGAAGAGGACCCACATCCACGTGTTAGGGTCCCACATGTTTTCAGGGGAAACCCATGGAGCCAAATTAGTGGCTTCATCTCAAAAGTGTTCGATACCTTTTTTTTTTTTTTTTGAGAATTTTTCAAGAGTTCATAAACCTTCACCTCTTTATTTTCAAGAGTGATAAATTAAACAGAGCATTGTACAAGTGCTCAAGTATACACAATCAGTAAGCCAGTGATCATGAAAACCCTGAAGGTGCAACAATTCACATGCTTCATGTCTGCTAGCAAATTTCATATATAGTCCCATTTATTTCCATATTCATGAATTCTTATGCAATTGCCTTAATTGGGCCTAAGCTCATAAAAACAAGGACAATTAATTATTCATTGAGATTCTGTATCTCAGCAATGAGTAGCATAAAGGCTAATATTATTCAAGTTTTTCATGAGACTTTTTTTTAAAATGTATTTAGTATCAATCTACCTTAAGGAGAAATACTATTGATTTTTGTTGTTGTTGTTGTTGTTATTTTTTTATTAGAAGAAGCATTTCTTGCAACTTACACTTTGCTATCCCACTGAGGTATATGATTTCTCCTCACTGTGCAGCCGTTAATTACCTATAGCTCCTCAGGGAATAGTGGAGTCACATAAGTCCCTCCCCTTCCAGCCTTGGACGTAGGCTTGAGCAGATCTGATTCAGGTAATCACTGCTTCTGTGAATTTATTGGTGCAATGGCCATGTCGTGGTAAGACACACACAACTCCCCATCCTCCAACTCGTATAACCTTTCCTCTCTCTCTTCCATGATGTTCCCTGTGTTTTGGAGCTTTAGACATAAACATTATGTAGCCTTGAAATTGTGATCTTCCTCTCTCTAACTCTAAGTGCTGTGGTTATACACATGCAATCCCATGCCTGGTTGGGAATATCCTTAAAGATTTATTCAAAATAATTACTCTGGAACTGTCAAACAACCATCCCTGCCACTGTGCACTGTGTTGTCAAGACCCCCATCTATTCCCACTATCTGCCCTTCTGGTAAATCTAGTCAGCCAGAGGTCCCTGTTCCAGGAGGATCACCTGTTCCTGATCTACAGCAATCCATTGTCAGTATTGCTTTGGATAGAAATGGGGTCTGCTGTTCATTTTTCGAGTAGTGTGTTGGGTTACTATCTGGAAGAGCTTTTATCCATCCTGGCCAAAAGCTTGACTGAAGGTATCACCTGTCTGGCTTTGCTGTTTGTCAAGTAACTTTTAGCTATATATATGTATGCTCTTATGAAATTATATTGGCCCCTTTAATCTTTGGTTATACTTCCCTTTTGGGTGTTTAAGGACATACCATTGGACCAGATAAACTGATTTGTTTTTACTCTTGAGGTCATTTGAGGATCTGTTCCTCAGGGGTCCCACGGGCTTGGGAGGAGCCCCTGGCTCCTTTCTTTTACCAGTTCCATCTATGTGAAGATAAGTCAAAGGTCCTGCTCAACCATCGTTGGCTTCTCTTGGAAGCATGGAGGAAATGATTCCTCCGTGTTGACCCTCCACTTTATAAACTGGAAACTGGTTCAAATCCATCTGGTGGGGTCTCCTTAGCCTCTTTGATCAAGAGGTCAGATGACCCACCACCTTTACAGGACGTTTTGCGAGATGCTCATAGTCCCTGGGAACTAATCGACCTAGGAAGGCAAGGAGCAAAAAGTGTCCTTTGTGTCCCTCTGACCCAATTAGTATAGATCTCAAGGTATGTCTGTTAAACATCCAAGAAGGTTAGTTCCACCATTCTGGCATTTTTAATTACTGTGTTTCATGCAGATAAGTCTTGGGTAATGACCAGTTGGTCTCAGATAAACCTATCTAGAGATATTTTTCTTGGTCTGTTATGTATAATTAGTCCGTAGATTGTAGCAATAATATGGTTCCCTGTGGTGTTTGTGACTAGCTAGGCATTGTTTCTCTCTTGTATCGTCTCACCCCTCTACCATGGTTTTCCCACTTAAAGTGCCCCCACATCCCCCCCTTTCTTCCTTACTAATACCCTTGGTCCTATGATCCTACCTCTGTTGAGCTTCTTCTTTCTCCTTATCCCCTAGGTTCCTCATATACCCTTCCCTCCCCCCTCCCTTGGACTAACCCATTTTTTATCCATATCTCCCTTATTAAGGCGTGTTACCTACTATTCTTATCCTTCAGGTTATTTCTTTTCCTTTACCTCACTGTTTCCTTACCCTTGTCCTGGTTCCTGGAGTTATGTCTGTTTGCATACTTACTTATCAGAGTCTGATCCTAGGATCCACATATGAGGGAGAACATATGCTGATTTTTTTTCTGAGATTGTGTTACTTCACTTAGTATAACAGTTTCTAGTTCCATCCATTTACCTGCAAATTTCATGATTTCATCTTTCTTTACTGCTGAGTAAAACTCCATCGTATATATGAACCACATTTTCATTATCCACTCATCAATTGAGGGACACC
>NW_008347042.1:7087172-7087322 GCF_000622305.1 Nannospalax galili
GATAGTTTCTGTTTCATCCATTTACCTGCAAATTTCATGATTTAATCTTTTACTGCCGAGTAAAACTCCATCGTATATATGAACCACATTTTCATTAAACACTCATCGGTTGAGGGACACTTAGGTTGCTTCCATCTCTTAGCTATTGTG
>NW_008347042.1:7087920-7088305 GCF_000622305.1 Nannospalax galili
TGTCATAGATCAGGTGGCTAAAATTGCAATTACTCATATTTGGGTCTTCAATTTTGTTCCATTGGTCTATGGGTCTATTTTTATGCCAGTTACCATGTTGTTTTTACGACTATAGCTCTGTAATACAGCTTGAAAGGGCTGGTATAGTAATTCCCCCGGCATTGCTCTTAGTTCTCAGTGTTGTTTTGGCTATCTGGAGTCTCTTATGATTCTACATGAATCTTAGGATAGTGTTTTCCAATTCTGTGAAAAATGTTATGGGGATTTTGATTGGCATTGCATTAAATCTATACATGGCTATTGGTAGGATGGTCATTTTCACAATATTAATTCTTCTAATCCATGAGCATGGGAGGTCCTTCCATCTTCTGATGTCTTCCTCAAT
>NW_008347042.1:7088523-7090045 GCF_000622305.1 Nannospalax galili
TTGTGTGTGTGTGTGTGTGTGTGTGTGTGTGTTTGTGTGTGGAATTTTTGGCGTCCCTTAGATATATTATCATATCATCTGCAAAAAGGGATAATATGACCTCTTTTTCCATTATTACTTCTTTAATTTCTTTCTCTTGTTTTATTGCTCTTGCAAGAGTTTCAAGCACTGTGTTAAAGAACAGTGGAGACAGTGAGCAGCCTTGTCTGGTTCCTGATTTCAATGGGAATGCTTCCAGATTTTCTTATATATGGCTTTAATTATGTTGAGGTATGTTCCCTGCAGTCCAATTCTCTCTAGGACTTTAAATATAAAGGCATGTTGAATTTGGTCAAAGGCCTTCTCTGCATCTATTGAGATTACCATGTGGTTCTTGTCGTTCAGCCCATTTATGTGATTTATGAGTTTATTGACTTATGTATATTGAACCATCCCTGCATCTCTGAAATAAAGCCAACCTGATCTTGGTGGATGATCTTTTAGATGTGTGTCTGTATGCGGTTTGCAAGTATTTTATTGAGAATTTTTACATCTATGTTCATTAAGGATATGGGTCTATAGTTTTCTTTTTTGGTTGTATCTTTACCAGGCTTTGGTATGAGAGTGATACTGGCTTCACAGAAGGAATTTGGAAGTTTTCCCTCCAATTCTATTTTTTTGAATAAATTGAGCAGTATTGGATGCAGGTCTTCTTTAAATGTCTGATAGAATTCTGCTGTTAATCCATCTGGACCTGGCCTTTTTTGGTTGGAAGGCTTTCTATTACTGTTTCAATTTCCTCATATGTTATGGGTCCGTTTAAACTGTTGATCTCTTCCTGGTTTAACCTTGGTGGTTCCCATGATTTTAGATATCCATCTATTTCTTTTAGACTTTCAGATTTAGTCACCTAGGTTTTAAAATCTTCCCTTATAATGGTGTGGTGTTTTGAGTGTCTGTTCTGGTGCTTGCCCTTTTGCTCTGATTTTGTTGATTTGGATTTGCTCTTTCTTTCTTTTGGTTAACTGGGCTAAGGTTGTATCTACCTTGTTTAGCTTTTCAGAGAACCCTCTCTTAAATTCATTGATTTTTTTTTGTATTGTTTTCTTTGTATTTCATTGATTTCTGCTCTGATTTTTGTTATTTCTTCTCTTCTGCTGGTTTGGGTTTCATTTGTTCTTGCCTTTCCAGTGTCTGAGTTGCAGTGTTAGGTAATTCTTGGCTTACAATCAACAGCCAAAGAAGACCTAATCTCCATGTGTTCATGTGGTGATTAGGTTTTCTTTGGCTGTTGATTGTAAGCTTTATTGTATTGTGGTCTGATAGAACACGTGGGATTATTTCAATCTTTCTGTATTTGCTGAGCTTTATTTTGTGCCCCAGTATATGGTTGATTTTGGAGAAGGTTCCATGGGATGCTGAGTAGAAAGTATGTCCTTTGGTGCTTAGGTGGAATTCTCGGTAGATGTCTGTTAAGTCCATTTGATATGTGATATTGTTTAATTCAGATGTCTCTCTGTTAACTCTCTGCCCTGTTGACCTA
>NW_008347042.1:7090127-7091445 GCF_000622305.1 Nannospalax galili
TTTATGAAGTTGGGTGCACCAGAGTTTGGTGAATATATGTTCATGATTGTAATATCTTCTTGATTGATTTTCCTTTGATCAAAATGAAATAGCCCTCTTTGTCTTTTCTCGTTAGTTTCAGTTTAAAGTCTATTTTGTCAGATATTAGGATTGCTACGCCTGCTTTTTTTTTAGTGCCATTTGCTTGGTATATTTTTTTCCATACTTTCACTTTGAGATTGTGTCTGTCATTGAAAGTGAGATAAGTTTCTTGCAGACAACAAAAAGATGGGTTTTGTTTCTTAATCCATTCATATAGTCTGTGTCTTCTGACTGGGGAGTTCAGTCCGTTAATGTTTAAAGTTATTAATGAAAGATGAGTTTTGAGTCCTGTCATTTTTTGTTTGTTTGTTTACATTCTTGTTATAGCTGTACTTTTACACTGTTATACCATCATTGGACTTCTTTCTGCAACCCCTTGGGTATAGTCATTCCTTTCTTCAGCTCTTTGTATTTCTTCCAGAATTCTCTGAAGGGCTGGTTTTGTGGACATCAATTCCTTCAGCCTATTTATGTCATTGAAGATTTTTCTTTCCCCTTCAACTATAATAGACATTTTGGCTGGATATAGTAATCTGGGTTGGCATCTGTGGTCATTTAACACTGGGAATACTTTGGTCCAGGCTCTTCTGGCTTTCATAGTTTGCATTGAAAAGTCAGCTGTGATCCTAATGGGTTTTCCTTTATATGTGACTTGTTGTTTCTCTTTTGCAGCTTTCAGAATTTTCTCTTTGTTTTGTGCATGTAGTGTTTTACCACAATGTGCCGTGGAGAGTTTCTGTTCTGGTCCTGTCTGTTTGGTGTTCTGTATGCTTCTTGTATTTGTATGGCATGTCTTTCTTTAAGTTTTGGAAATTTTCTTCCACAATTCTGTTGAAGATGTGGTACATGCCATCGTCTTGGGATTTTTCTCCTGCCTGTATGCCTATGATTCGCAAGTTTGGCCTTTTTATGGTATCACTCAATTCCTGCATATTCCATTCTTGAGATTTCTTAAATTTTTCGTAGTCTTTGCTTGAGTGGTCCAGTTTGTCCACTTTATCTTCTAGTCTTCATACCCTGTTTTCCATTTCGTTCATCCTATTGGTGAGGCTTTCTCCTGTCATTTCTAATTGGCTTACTGAGTGTTTCACTTCCTTCTTCATTTCAGCCTGAGTAGACTTCAATATTTCTAGCTCTTTTCTGAATTCATTCAGAAGTTTATCCCTGTCTTCCTTCAATTCTTTGATTTCTTTGTTTGTGTGTTCTTTAAATTCACTGAATTCTTTTTTTTTTTTTG
>NW_008347042.1:7091601-7144912 GCF_000622305.1 Nannospalax galili
TTATTTTTTCTCTGTGATTTTGACATGTGAATTTCTTTTGTAGTTTCTGACTCTTGTGTGATACTTGGGCCTTCAAGTTTCATTTAAGCTTCTGGTTCTCTCTTTTGATTTTATATTGTCGTGGCAGAATTGATTTTGTCTTCAGGAGTTCCGTGGTGGCCCAATTCCTATGTGGGTCAGAAGTTTTCAGACTTTCTCCTTAGGTCTGGAATCTTCTAAGAATGATTTTGGCCTCAGGAACTTGGGTGTTGGACTGACCTGAGATCCTGGCCATGGCCGTGCCACGCAGGGATGCAAAGGCAGATGAGGTTGGAATAAGCCCCAAGATTTCCCAGGGAGTGGACTGAGTAGCTGGGTTGTACTGGATGCAAAGGATCAGGGATAGGCAAGGTAAGCCTCGGAGCCCAGAAAGAGGCTGTCAGCCCCAGATAGAGGCTGGCAGGTGTTGCAGAACCAGGGAAGCAGAGAGAGGTGAGGGTGGCCACGCAGGGATGCAAAGGCAGATGAGGTTGGAATAAGCCCCAAGATTTCCCAGGGAGTGGACTGAGTAGCTGGGTTGTACTGGATGCAAAGGATCAGGGATAGGCAAGGTAAGCCTCGGAGCCCAGAAAGAGGCTGTCAGCCCCAGATAGAGGCTGGCAGGTGTTGCAGAACCAGGGAAGCAGAGAGAGGTGAGGGTGGGGCCGGGTCATCGGTTGTTGCAGGACCAGGGAAGCAGAGAGAGGTGAGGGTGGGGCCGGGTCCAGAGGCAGTACTCCTGGGGCCCAAGGAAGGCACCAAGCCAGTCCAGGTGAAAAGGGTCAGGAAGCCGCACTGGCTCCCCAGGTGTCTGGGGCCCCAAGATAGGAATGGCACAGGGCCCATGCTAGGAGTAGAGAACAGTGGGGGAATTGGAAGGCTGAATGCAGCTGGGGGAGTCCCGGTATGGAGGGCTGCATGATAGACTTACCCGAAGTGAGGCCTGAGGGCAGGAGAGCAGGCCAGGAGAATTAGCCAGTGGTACAGGTCTGGGAAGCAGGGAGAGTTGAGGGCAGGGCCAGGTCCTGCCAAAGCATTACTCCTGGAGCCCAAGGAAGGCACCAAGCTGGCCTGGGCAAAAAGGATCAGGAAGCAGCACCGGTTCCCCAGGTGTCTGGGGACCCAAGACCAGGAATGGCGCAGGGCCCAAACCAGGAGCAGAGAGCAGCGGGGAGATAGAAGGCGTGTTCGATACCTTTTAATTTCACTTTCAACCCTCTTGTTTTAAGGAGCACCTTAAATGCTGCCTTTTGTGGTTCCCTGCATTGTGTTGGTAAATTGCCCATTATGGGAAGGTCTTGCAAAGGGGAATTCACCACAAAATTAGAAGATGAGGGTGACTACCAAGAGGGCAAAAAGGAAGCAAAGAAGCACTGTGAGCCATTCAGATTTAAACCATCTCGAAATGTAAAGGTGTATCAGATCAAATGTCTTGTGCTCAGCGAGGGACTTCTGGAGGCCATGACACCTCCAGCCATATGCTCACATGGTATCTCCAGGATAGGCAACAGGGTGACCCAAAGCCTGGGCTCTGAGTTCAGGGTGGATCAGCCCTTATGTGAACTCACCAAAATGAGCCAAAAGGGGGGAGGTGCCGATGTGGGCTTTAGGACTACGTGGCGGAGTATGCCTCCCTGATCTAACAAACTATTCCAACAATAATGACAATAGACAGGGTGGAGGGGACAGAGGAGGGGGCTACTCGCTTACGCTTGAGCAGCCGAAGACACAGACAAATCCAGGGGCCTACTTACCAAATGAACAGAGGTTCTGGGTTTCGCCAACACCGTGGGCAGGAGTCTCTGTTCAGGTTTCAGGTGTTGTGGGTTCTCCTCAGGCCAGCTGTGAAGACCCTAACCTGGATCGGGTCCCCTGCCAATTAGGGAGGCCAAGAGGCACAGAGTCATGACACACAGACCCCGGCAGTCCGGTAGAAGCAAGCACTAGGCGAGGTGCTGCAGGCTCATTTAATGCAGGACGGGGCAGGCCTTATATTTCCCTTTTCTCAGCCCTCAATTCCCTTTAGTCAGCATATCATTTTTTGATTGGTCTGTGCCATGCAGTCTGTCAGCAGTCACTGGGCTCGCGAGCAGGGTAGGGAGCCATGGGCTCCTTTGGCGGGCTATTTGCAGACCAAGAAGTGAAATGAATTGTTGCTGAATCCCAGGGCTCTGGGTCCACGCCATCTTTGGAGGCCTCCTGCTACATCACTTCATCATACATAACTGCATTCACATCATCAACATTTACATGCTTTGTGTGACATTATATTTGGCTTAGAAGGAAATACTCATATAAAGTAATTCAAAACCTTCAATTTAAAGACTTGTCAAGGCTCCAGTCTTACTTATCCTAGCACACTGTGACCCTTGGATGTTTAGATGGCAGATAGTTTGAAGAGTAGGTTTTTGAGGTTACTTTATCTCTCCATTGCAGCCTTATGCTTATACTCATGTCTTAAGAATGTTAAGGGATGACATAAAACCTATTGTAGGATTAAGAAATCATGGAGAGTCAGTTAACATTGTCCTACCCAGCCAGTTGACTTGTGTAGTTTCAAAGTCTTTTAAGCATAGATGATATGAATGAGGATATGAGTTTGCAATTTCACTTATCATGTCTTAAATTTCTTCAATAGTTTAAGTCCTGGAGCATTATACAACCCTATTCAATGTACACAAATTTTTATTGGGACAAGAATAGTTAAGTGATCTATACTATTAATATACTTAACTGTACTATACAACAATGCTAATTGTAGGCACTATGTTGTATAGCTTCTAGCTCAAGAATATTCATCGTGTATTTCTGAAATTATGAAACTTTTGAATAACAGATTCCCATTTAACTCTTCTCCTAGTCCCTAGAAACGAACATTTTACTCTGATTCTGTGAAGTTGACTATTTTAGATATTTCATACACAAGGCGCTATGTAGTATTTGGCCTACAGAAACTGGCATGATTCATTTAGTAAAATTTCCTCTGGGATCATCCATGTTATCGTACATAGCAATACTTTCTTCTATAATTCAATAATATCTCCTTGCTTATTTGAAATGCATTTACTTATTGATTATACAAAAATGAACTTATACTCTTTGTTTTTGCCAAAGTAAATTTTGTTTTGATGAATACGAGAGTGCAAAGAACTGTTTGAGATCCTGATTTAAATTTTTGGTATTATACCCACAAGTAGGATTGCTTGTCCAATATTAGTTTCTCATGAAAACTGCAAGCTATTTTCCACAGAGACTGCACAATCATTCCTCAGCATCAGCAATATTCAACAAGCTCCAATTTCTCCATACCATCAACAATAGTTCTTATATGTTTTGACTTTTTAATAAAAGCCATCCCAAAATATATGAATGGCATTCTGTTGCAATTTTTTAATTCCCCAAGGAATTAGTGATACTGATTATACTTTTATAAACTTTTTGGATATTTCTTATACAGTCTTTGGGAAATACTTTTGCAAGTTGCTGGCTCAGTTTTAAATAACAATCGTGTTGTTTGGTTTGATTTGCTATTCATTATAGAAGAGCCTTATATGTTTTGGATGTAAATTTCTTAACAGAATTGTAAATAATTAACTTTTTTCTATATCATGACTGTTACCTTTGTTGATTCATTTTTTCTCCTGGAGAGCTTTAGTTGACGAAAGTGCAATTGTCTTTTATTCACTTCTATTTTTATTGTCATTTTAAAGAAATAATTACTAAGGTTAATTTCAGGAACTTTTCTCCTACTTTTCCCAGTTATATTTCCCGTGTTTAAGGGATTTTAATTTAATTATTGTGTTTGTTATGAGATAAAGGTGTTATATTTTTCATCTTTTATGTGACTCTGCAGTTTTAAATTTTTAATTTGTTTAAGGCCCTGTCCTATCCTCATAGGCCATCTTAGTATTTCTGTAGAAAATAAGATGCCCACAAATAAGTCTGTTCCTTTTAAAGCTGTACTCTGTTTCATTGATTATTATGTCTTTTTTATAACAGTAATGTATGAATGAGATTACACTTAATATATTTCCCAATGTATAAAATTAATTATTTTCTTTCTTTTCTTTTTTTTTCAATTGAGTCAAAGTCTCCTTATACAACTCACTTTGGTCCTAAACTTGGGATCTTCTTGCTTCAGCCTCCAGAATGCTGATATTAGACCTTTGTCATCAAGCCAGGCTAAGTGATTTTGTGATGTTGAATATGATCAGATGATAGGATCTAGGAGAAAAGTTTTTGTGAATGCCTGTGAAAGTCTATATAAATTAGGTTAATGGAGATAGGAAGATTCACTTTAACTGTGGATGACATCATTCCATGGGTGGGTGTCCTGTCCTGTCAAAAGGAGACCAGATCAGTATCATTCATTATTTATTGCCACCTAATATGGATGCAATGTGACCAGGTACTTCTTGTTCTTGGTCCAGTTCTTCACTCCCATGATGCAATGCATATTTAATAAATCCTTTCTTTCTTAAGTTGCTTTAGTCAGGTAGTCTGTCACAGCCACGAGAAGTAGATATTGCAGAAAAATGGTTCCAGGAAGTCCAGTCATTGCAGTTATAAACTTGATCATGTGGTTTTTAAACCTTGGAAACTGTTTTGTTGGAGGAATATGGGAGGATTTTGATGTTTGGTCCAGAAAAGTCATCAAATGCAGATCTAAATAGACAGTTCAGATCTGAAGTTGGATGACAAGAAAGCTGAGAAAAATAAGACTGGAAATAAGGCTCCAATGATTTCAGAGCGTAATAAGTATTCTATGAGGAACCGTGCAATGGACCATTGCTGGATAATCTGGTAAAGAATTTGGCTACATTTTGTCCACATTCTAATCATGTCAGTGAAGTTGAAGCAAAAAGCAGTGGACTAAGTTGTTGTTGGAGAAAATTTCAAGAGGATACAGCATCCAGGATGTGACATAACTGTTGCTCGCTGCACTTATTCAGAGCTACAAAGATTCAAAAATGGTGGCACTAGTTGTGAGGAAAAAGATTCAAAAATGGTAGCATTAGTTGTGAGGAAAAGAATTTAGCCAAGTTAAAAGTTGTAACCAAGGCTTATGCTGAAAAAGTGGCTGTAATTGTCAAAGAGATAATGTAGAATACTTTCGAATTATACCCCATCCACCAAAGCTCCAAATTGTGAAAATGAAAATTAATATTTTAAAGTAGAAAGTCTGAACAGAGAAAACATCTAAAGGGGCTTCTAACAGAAAATAACTGGCTAAGAATGTTATTTTTCAGGCTCAAACAATAAGTCATCTGGAGACCACTACAGCCATGGCCCAAGGGGAAAGTCTCCAACAGGATCTGACAGCAGAACTTGGTAACATTGTCCATGAGGAGCAGGCTTTGCAAGTATGAAAGATTCAAGATTGTTGTGGCATTT
This sequence comes from Nannospalax galili, assembly GCF_000622305.1. Lineage (NCBI taxonomy): Eukaryota > Metazoa > Chordata > Mammalia > Rodentia > Spalacidae > Nannospalax > Nannospalax galili. Next base: position 7,097,014 of record NW_008347042.1, read on the forward strand.
CAGGCCACAGTTCCAGAGAGCTACTGAAGCCAGGCAATGTGTGGCAGAAGTGGATGCCTAGTAAGGCCAGTGTATGAAGCTCTCTAAGTGAAGACTAAGTTGCAATGGAAGTTGGAGATGCTAGGACCAATCATATATTTAATGTGTATTTTGAAACAAATTTATGGCAATTATTTTACTGACGTCCTTATTTCATTTGGCTATATATTTGTATTATTCTCCTTGATATTATCTAACATTCTCATAATTATTCTCTTCAATTCAGTGTCAAATTCAATCCTCCTGCAATCAGAAATCTTTCACTTTCGTTTTCCACATTTTTTGTGTTTCTTTTTTGCTTTGTGCTATCTTGGGAAAGGAGCAGACTGGAGTGCCTGAGAATGAATGGCCCAGCATTTACTGACCTTGGAAGGGACTACAGGCTATATGATACTTTGCAAAAGTGAGAAGGGGAAATGCAATGATTAAAATGTTCAGAGAGGACTTCATCCAGTCCCTTTACTGAACATTAGAGATTTTAGAAAATGACTTCTAGCTGTTTCCAGCACGGATTGCAAATGTGAAATTAATTCTCATTAAACGTTATTTAATATTAATGTATCTGAATATTCAGTAGTGTAGACTCAAATTTCCTAAAAAATACTAATATAATTAATTAAAATATTTCTATTCTTTCTATGATAATTTCAAACGATATCTTTGGATTGCATACAGAACTCCTCCCACATCTCCACCCCTACCTTACCACCACCCCCAACCTTGACCTCCTCTTTTCCTTTCTTTTCTTTTTTTTAAGGAACATCATGTGCAATCCGTGTTCCCCAAATGCTCCTGAGTATGGATCTATAACTTGAAACTTGGTCAGCCTACAAAACATCACACCAATAAGAAAACTGATTCTCCTTATCTTAGCAGCAGTCAATTGCCAATAGTTCCTCAGCTAGGCTTGTTTCCTATTTCTCCACCCCATGTCAATAATTTTATCTGGCCTTGATTTGCACAGTTCTTATGTATGCTACCACAAGTGCTGTGGGTTCATATGTCCAGCTACCTTGTGGTGTCCAGAGAACAGGGTTTACTTGTGTTCATCAACTACATCTGGCTCTTACAATCTTTCCACCTTCTCTTCCACAAAGATCTATGAACCTTGGGAGGAGAAAGTGTGACATCAGTGTCCCATTTAAGATTGAACACTCCACAGACTCTTATTCTCTGTATATTTTGACTTCTGTCTTATCACCATCTGCTCCAAGATGAAGCTACTGTGTTGATAGCTGAGAGATTCACTATTGTATGGCTATTACAATAGGTCATTAGGAGTCAGTATAATACCATGTCTATTTAGCAGCCTATTAGTAGTAGGTTCTCCCCTATGACCTGTGACTTGCCTAGCCACTGATTCTTGGCCCTGATAACAGTGCCAGGTATGGGACTTATCTTGTAGAACATGGTTATTCCCATACTTGTTCTGTTATTACAATAGTGGACATAACTTACCAGACCAGTCATCACTGTACCTCATAAGATTCACAACTGGGTAACGTTTATGATTACCTGTCTCTTCCACTAATATGTATAGAACTTTCTAATAATATGAAATCCAGATAGTACTTTGTTTTACTACTCATGTATGTAGTGTGACATTGCAGGTAAATGGATGGACAGGAAATAATCATCCTAAGTGAGAAAATCCAGATCCCAAAAGACAGATACTGCATATTCTCTTTAATAAGTGAAGGCTATATTTGAATCTTTAGTAAGTGTTCTTCAACTGGAAAATTCTTAGAGGTTAAAGAATTGAAAAGGGACATAGTGAGGAAGGGTCATGGTAAAGGAGAGTACACTATTATATTTCTTTATTGAGTCTAACTTGCTAACTTACCCAATTCTTTGGATGCATTGTTATAAAAATAGCTCAATTAGCTATTAGCTTTAGGTGAGGAAAATTCCAGATCCTTCTAGATTGGGAATTAACAACATGGACCAGAATCAGGCAAAGGCTTGTAAACAGCACAATGAAAAGCAATAGCCATGTTGACATTTTCTCTTTCTCTTCAAACATGAGATATGGTAGGTAAAGACAGTTCTTTTTTTATTAATCTATATTGAAATAATAATTGTGTCAAATGTGACATTGAAACACACAATAGTTAAGAAAAGGACAATATGTTAAGACACATGTTAAAAGGAGAATAAATATATACATTCTGCATTGCCTTTTGTATTTTATTGCTTGAATAAATATATTTTACTTGAAATAAAGAATATAAATACATATGACGCAACTACTACTTGAGTAAAAATATGTAAAGAGTATTTATAGGCCTTTTTAGTCTTTGAAGTAATTCTGCATTGACAAATTAACTAAATGTACATAAAATTTACAATTGATTGATTAATAAGTACTCATATGAAAACAAGTTTCATGAGAAGACAAGGACCAAGGTCATTTCTATTTAAAATAATTAATAAATAGAATGTTTTATGAGTGTGGTGGTTAATTTGATATATTATTACATTTTACACACTTTTCAATAAATATGTATTTATTCTTAATATTCCTGATCTTTATTAGCACTGTGGAAATAGTATTTTGGGGGCTTGGGATTTTCTGTCAGTTTCCATACATGTTCTAAATGCTTGAAATTATGATATCCATTTCCCTTAATAAATATAAACTCCCCTGTCTAGGGTCACACGTCCTTCTTTTAAAAGGTATGATTTTCAAGAAAACTATGTTTTGGAGAAAGACATCTACTTTTTCTGTTATTTTTACCATTTGGTATATAAGTTAGTGTCCCTAACCCAAATACCAAGCCACTATTCCTGTAAGGAGATTATTTCAGTACTGTTTGACATTATGAATGTGCTTTCCAAAAGAAACTCAACTCTGACATCTTTACCTCATAAAACAGAACCAAGCAAGTTTCATCCACAAAGGAACTCCTATAAGCAAGTAGGGCCAAATGAAAACCTACAACACATTTGTAATAGTGTCAGAAGAAATGTAAGGACTAGAAGACTGATGATGGACCTCACTTACCTGAATGTCCAAACTAACAGGCTATAAGTAGGAGAAAGGTACAACTTACTTAATATGGTGCTATCCTAGGACAGAGTTGCAAAGGCCCTTTTTAGACTTTCAAATGACATTTAGTGTAAGCAAAGAATTAGAAAACTCTGATCATTATAGAAAATAGTCTTTGGAATTGTTGCATTGGGTTTATATTTCATTTATTTGACATGGAAAGATTTTTTATTTAGTTCTGCATATAATTAACTTTAAAGTTCATAGAAGTATGATCTGGTAAAATGAAAATGTTACACTTCTTTATAAAATGTTACAATTTAATCTTCCTGGTGTTGTTTTTCCTCAGTATTATATAAAAGTAGTGGTATAATATTTTCAGTTTACAAAAATACTTTTATACTTTGAATACAAAATGAAAGACTGGTTTCCTTGGAAACTGAAGTTCATAGAATTTTGAATATATCAACTCATTTTCACATAACTGTGATATCATATTTAAATAAAAAGAAAACTGGTTTTAGAGTTTTATGATTTTTATATAGGATAAGATGAATTATTTCATATAGAATGATATGAAGTTTTAAATTAAGTCATTGTATTCCCTTTATTAATTGTACAGAATAGATTTATTTTTAGACAGGGTCTCCTTGTAGCCCCAGCTGGCCTGGAACTAGCTATGTAGACTAGGCTGGCCTCAAACTCATTGAGATCCACCTGTGTCTGCCTCCGGAGTACTGGGTATACACGTGTGCTCCACCATGCCTGAATGAGAATAGATTTTTCTTTTGTTTGTTTTTTTAACTTATTGAGAATTTCATAGATGCATATAAGGTCTTTTGATCAAATCCATGCCCACTTCCTCCCCTCCAATTCCTCCCATAACGCCCCATCACTAGTTTTCTGATAACTTCATGTACTCTTTCTTCTTTTTTTTAAATGAGGCATTTTTCTACTGTAACATTCCCCTTCTGAAGTGGTAACCCTAAAATCTTTTAGGGATTAGATAGAAGCTCCCAAATACTTTGGACACTTTTGGCATTTGGAACGGAGTATGTTGTTAAGAGGCCTAAGGACATTTTGACTTTTAGCCAAGAAACTGGACATTTTTCTTTGGGGTCCTTTTATACTAACTGCCTAGCCAATTCCTACCGCTTATTCTTATCACACCATTCTCAGAAAAGGTTACCCGGCTTGTAGATAGGGAATCAGGACAGACCCCTCTGGCTTCGTCCATGCTGAGCAGGGACGCAGGATGAGGCAATTGGAGTACCCCTTCAGTGGGTCTAAAAGTCTCCCAAATTGCATAACTCTTATCTGTATTGGAGAAAAGAAAGTCCTTGACTGGTGAATAGGAGATGTGAAGGAGAAGTAAAGGCAAGAGTAATTAGCGTTACAAGTTTTAGACAAGGAGTTAGAAAAAACTGAGAATAGAGCAATTTTCAAATGTTCAGGTGAGAGTCCATTGGAATTTCTTGACAAGGGCGTTCAAAAGCATTCCTCTATTGGGTTCCTCCTTATTTTTCTTTTATCTAACAAGGCTGGACTCAAGAGGGATGGATTCAGGGTTTTCTTTCATGCATTTTGATAGCTGTTGGAGTGGTTAGAGTCAATGTCAGTTCCCTTTCAAAGACTTCTCATAAGGGGAGAAAAAAATTTATCCTTCATTTTAGAACAATAGTGGGTTGTCTCCCTTAGCTACAGGTGGACACTACAGTATTACAGACCAAGATTTGAAGTCTTACATCTGAGCAGCACTTTCTGATTAGGAACAAAATCATCAATGAGAAATAATTGTCTAAATAACTTTTTATATGGATTTAAGCCTAATGTCTGAGAAGTATAATCAACCCCTTGAACTCTTAAAGAGATATACTGATGACTTTACTCTTTGGTTATACTGTCCTTTTTGGTGTTTAAGACAGTTGGACAAAATAAATCAATTTATATTTACACTTAAGGTTGTTTGGGAATCTGTTCCTCAGGTTGAACTGCTCACCATGGCTGGATTCACTTGGAAGCATGGAAGAGATGATTCCTCTGAATTAACCCTCCTCTTTGTAGAATAGACACTGGTTCAAGTCCATCTGGTGGTCTGGTGGGGTCTCGGTGGCCTCCCTGAACAGGAGGACAGGTGAATCACTACAGTTAAAGGATATTTTGAGAGATGTTCCAAAGTACCCTGGAACTCAGTCGACCTTGGAAGGCAAGGAGCAAAACCTTTCCTTTAAGTCCCTCAAAGTATGGCTGTTAAACATCGACTAAGGTTAATTCCACCAGTCTGGTACTTTTAATTACCATGTGCTATGTAGATAAAGCTTTTGGAAAAACCAAATGTTCTCAGATAAATATTGATTAGATACATATTTTGTTCCTTAAATTAGTTGACTAAACTATGACCTTAGAAATTTTAAGATTATGTGTATATTATTTTTGCCTCATCCTTTATATATCATAACAAACCTACACAGACCTTCATCACTTGAGTTTTCTTGTTTTTTTCTATTTTGGAAAATATACCCATTCCCATATCCTTTCCACATCTATTTTTAATACTTTATTTATTATTTTTATGTGTGTGTGTGTGTGTTTGTATGTGTGTATTGCCTGCATGTGGGTAAGTTCACCAATGTCATGCAATGTCCACAGAGGACAGAAGAGGCTGTCAGATCCCCTGGAACTGAAGTTACAGACAGTCGTTAGCTGCTATGTGGGTACTGGGATTTGAACTCGGGTCTTCTGAAAGAACAGCCAGTGTTCTTAACTCCTGAGCCATCTCTTCAGCCCCTTCACATCTTTTACATTCTCATTTTCTTTTTTAAAATAATTATGAGACATAATAGCGTTAAATAAAATTTTTCTTTGAGAATTCTTTTCTTGGCGATACTAAACAATGCTTATTTAACCTTTTTAAGGTTCTCCTGTCAAGTCAATGTTTGATTAAAGTTTTCCTGGGGAACCAATGAATTTACTGAGCTTACTTACACATATAACTGAGGGGTTGCTGAGGTGTCTGTATGACCTGAGGGTATACACACTGGAAAGCCTTTACCCAGCATGGGTCAAGTCTTCTCTTCCTAGTCTTGCCCAGATTGTATACTTTATCCCTCCTCAAATTGAGACGACCATGTGTAATTAGGTCTAAATTACATAGAGTTGGCCAGGAAGAGTGTCTGGACACTCCAGTGAGGGTCCCATGAGCCTGCTTACCCCACCTCTAATGAAGCACAACTGTCAACAAGCTCAGTTGCAACTATGTTTAGCAATCAGACACAGCTGAAGTGATGATGGTAGTTGTTTCATGCAGAAGAGACTGCTGTACAGCATCATCTTATTAAACGGACCTGGAATTTCAAAGGATTCAGTGCTATGATCCATAAATGAGAGAGAACATATGTCTTCTATTTTTCTGAGTCCTTGTTACTTCACATAGTATAACAGTTCCTAGATCCATCCATTTACCTGCAAATTTCATTATTTCACCTTTTTTTACTGCTGAATAGAACTCCGTTGTGTAAATAAATATACCACATTTTTTTAACCACTCGTCAGTTGAGGAGCACTTAGGTTGCTTCCATCTCTTAGCTAGTGTGAAAAGAGCAGCAACAAACATGGCTGTATAAGTGTCTCTACAATAGGATGAGTCCTTTGGGTATATGCCAAAGAGTGGTAAAACTGGGTCATATGGTAGGCTCATTTTCGTTTTTTAAGAGTTCTCCGGATTGTTTTCCATAGGGGTTGCATGAGTTTGAAACTCCACCAGCAGTGAATGAGTGTTCCCCTTTCTCGACATCCTTGCCAGCATTTGGAATCATATGTTCTCATGATCCTAGCCAGTCTGATTGGGGTAAGGTGATACCTTAAGGTTGTTTTAATTTGCATTTCCCTAATTACTTAAGATGTTGAACACTTTTTGAGATATTTCTTAGACAATTTTATTTCTTCTTTTGATAACTCTGTTTACATCTTTAGCCCATCTTTTAATTGGGTCATTTGGTTTCTTATTTGTTTTTTGAGTTTGGGTATTAGAGTGATTCTGGCTTCATAAAAGAAATTTGTTTTCTATTTTTTTGAATAATTTAAGTAGTATTGTTTACAGGTCTTCTTTAAATATCTGGTAGAATACTGTAAATCCATCTGGGCCTGGGCTTTTTTTAGTTGGGAGGCTTTGTATTACTCTTTCATCTTCCCAATTTGTTATGGTTTTGTTTAAACTGTTGATCTCTTCTTGGTTTAACTTTGGTGGTTCCCATGATTTTAGATATCCATCAATTTCTTTTAGCTATTCAAATTTAGTAGCATATAGGTTTTTAAAATATTCCCTTATAACGGTCTAGATCTTTTGGATGTCTGTTGTGATGTTTCTTTCTCCTTTCATTTCTGATTTTGTTTATTTGGCATTGCTCTTTCTTTCTTTTGATTTACTGGGTTAAATCTCCATCTATCTTGTTTAGCTTTTCAAAGAACCAGCTCTTAGATTCATTGATTCTTTATATTGTTTTGTTTCTATTTCATTCATTTCTGCTCTGATTTTTGTTATTTCTTCTCTTCTGCTAGGTTTGGGTTTCATTTGTTCTTGCCATGCCATCATCTTGAGTCACAGTGTTAGGTCATTTATTTGGGGTCTTTCTAATTTTTTAATGTAGGTACTTAGACCTATAAACTTCCCTGTTAGGAGTGCTTTTAAAGTGTCCCAGAGGTTGTGCTGTGTTGTATTGAGTTTTTCATTGAATTCCAGGCTTTCTTTTATTTCTTTCTTAATTTCTCCTTTGACCCACTCCTTGTTTAGAAGTGTGTTGTTTAATCACCATGAGTTTGTGTAGTGACTACGGCTTTGTCCAGTGTTGATTTTTTAGCTTTACTGCATTGGGTCTGATATTATACATGGAATTATTTTAATTTATTTTGTATTTCCTGAGGTTTGTTTTGTGGCCCAGTGTGTGGGCAATTTTTGAAAAAGTTCCATGGGGTGCTAAGTAGAAACTGTATTCTTTGGTTCTTGGTGGAATATTCAAAAGATGTCGGTTAGCTTCATTTGCTGTATGGTGTGGTTTAATTCAGATGTCTCTATATTTATTCTTTGTGCAGTTCACCTGTCTAATGGAAACAATGGGGTATTAAAGTCCAATACTATTACTGAGTTGGGGTTAATCTGTGTCTTAAAGTCCTGTAGTGTTGGTTTTATGAATTTGGGTGAGCCAGAGTTTGGTGCATATATGTTAAGGATTGTAATATCTCCTTGGTTAATTGTTTCTTTGATGAGAATGAAGTGATCCTCCTTATCTCTTCTGATAAGTTTTACTTTGAAGTCTTTTTTGTCAGATATTAGAATTGCAACCCCTGCTTGTTTCTTACTGCCGTTTGCTTGGAATATTCATTTCCATCCTTTGATGTCAAGGTAGTACCTGTCCTTGAAAGTGAGATGAGTTTCTTGCAGAGGGCAAAGAGAAGGATTTTGTTTCTTAATCCATTCAACAAATCCTTGTCTTTTGACTGGGGAGCTCAGTCCATTGATAGTTATCATTATTACTGAAAGATGTATATTGGTTGTGTAATTTTGATTGCTGTTTGTGTTCATTGTCTAATTTTGTGTTTTCTCAATTATACCGTTATTTTCTTTTGTTGACCTTGGTGTATAGTAGTTTCTCTCTCTCCTCTGTATATTGCTTCAAGTGTTCTGTGAAGGGCTGGTTACTTGGACATGTATTCTTTCAGGCTATTCGTGTCATGGAAGATTTTTCTTTCCCCCTCAAGTATCATAGACATTTTTGCTGGGTAAAATATTCAGGGCTGGCATCTATCTTCTTTGAGAACTGGAAATACCTTGGTCCAGGTTCTTCTGGCTTTCCTAATTTGCGTTGATAAGTCAGCTGTAATTCTGATGGGCTTTCCTTTATTTGTGACTTGTTTTTCTTTTGCTGCTGTCAGTATTCTCTCTTTCTTCTGTACATTTAATGCTTTTATTGTAATATGTCATAGAGAGTGTCTTTTCTGATCCTGTCTATCTGGTGTTCTATGTGATTCCTGTATTTATATGTGGATGTCTTTTCTTAATTTTGGGAAATTCTCTTCTTCAGTCCTGCTTAAGACCTAGTCAATACCATTAACCTAAAATTCTTCTCCATCCTCTATGCCTATGATATGTAAATTTGGTCTTTTCATTATATCCCACATCTCTTGCATATTCCATTCCTGTGTTTTTTCAATTTTCCATAATCTTTTCCTTGAGTGGTCCAGTTCTTGAACTTTATCCTCCAGCTTGGATATTCTTTTTTCCATTTCTTTCATTCCTATGGTGAGGCTTTCACCTGTTGTTTCAAGTTGGCTTATTGAGTTTTTTACTTCCTTCTTCATTTCTGCCTGAGTTTTCTTCAATATTTCTATCTTTTTTTTGTGAATTCATTCAGAAGTTTATCCCTATCTTCTTTCAGTTATTTGATTTGTTTGTTCATGTGTTCTTTAAATTAGTTGAATTCCTTGATCATGTTTATGATTGTTCTTTTAAATTCAGTGCCTGTGTTACCTCTAGGGGATTCTCCTTGTAGAACTCTTCTACAGGACTGGTGCAATTTGGTGGGGTCATAGTGTTTTTGGCTTTCCATTTTAGTATTTGGTCATTGTGATTCTACATGTGAATTTATTTTGTTGTTTATGATTCTGATACGAGAATTAAGTTGAAGTATGCTTCTGTTTGTATTATTGGTATGCCTCAATTCTTTCCTTATTGGTTATGTAATGCTGTTGGTACAGCTTTCAGGTTCTCTCAGGTTTCATTTTGGAGGGAACTGATAGCTTCAGATCAGCACTACATGGAGGCAGGATCTGGGCTCTCTCAGGCAGTCCCCTGTGTTCTCAGCCCCTATGCCAGAGGGAGGCCAGAACCGGCACTCTCCAGCAGTTTGCTGAGGTTACACTGATGGAGGTCGGAACTCACCCTCTCAGCAAGTAACTGTATTTAAAATTCTCTTTAAGTCCAATTTTCTTCATATAAGTTACTTGTTCAGGATTATGTGCTTTCTCTAGTTACATTATATTACACATGATATTTATATGAATTAAATTAGGGTTGTTTTGTGTGTGAAAATTCCAAAACTCTTGCCAAGTTAATTTTAATTTTTTTCCTAAGATAAAATTCACCTCTAATCAAATTGGTTTATATACTTCCCAGGATTATTTCTCATAATAATTTATTAGACAATGTAGTTTTTGAATGCTAAGAATAAAAATTATTATATTCTGACTTCCTATTAGTCACCTGAATTATTATTAACTTTAGGTGTTAATAACAGTTCCTCAATGTACAGGTGCTGCTATAATTTGAGTGTTGAATGATTCCCCAAAGAGCCAATGGTAAAGGATGGTCTCCATGTTAAATTTTCAGAGATTTCACCACCCCGGCTGAAATCATTTTCTTTTTAAAAAGAAAGGTGTGATTTTTTTTTCTCAAGGGCATGAAATCACCACATAATAATTCTAAATCCAGACATTATTTGTATTATTACAGACTGAGTGCCATTCATTCTTGCCTATGCCTTTTGTGACATACATTCCCCCAAATAAAATCCAACAGACTGGATTTACAATTACAGACATTTCATTTTATTCAGTAAGAAAAAGAATCAAGAAGGAAATAACACTATAATTTTGGAAAATGTATTCTAGATGTACACAGCATGTACATACCAAGAATAAGTCACAAAAGAAATAGGGCTACAGTTAGCATTATGGGAGATAAGATAATCTAAGTGTCATTCCAGGTGTTTGCATCCTGAGGATAATCAGAAACTTTGATACATGAATAAAGCAAAATATAATGTGGGGATTAGAGAGTGTTGGAAGTATAGAGACAATGAGAGAGCAAGAGAGAGAGAAAAAGAGAGAGTGAGCAAGTATTCTGTTTCTGCTTCTTCTTGGCCCCTCAAATATATTTTCCGTACTCAAATTTCAAAGTCACTTTTCACCAAAAAAGTCTTATCAAGAAGATTGATCCAGATAGTCCATCAATTGAAACATGTATTCACAAGTGGCAGGCATGTACTATTAATTCTCAAATTCAGGTATGATATTCTATGATATTCTATCAGAAACAAGATTCAATCAAATTACTGCAATTAAAATACTAGTAGGATTTCTGGATATGGATGTGCCCAGTTATCAATCTTGCCCATAGGAGCCAAGATAAGAGAATCTTGAGCTCAGAGCCACTTTTTTACACATAGTTTATTTCAGGACAGCTTTTCTAGAGAAAAAAAGAAAGAAATAAAACATGAACCCCTACCTCCATCAAAAACCAGCCAACCAATAGTCCCAACAAATAACCAAAAAAGACAGGAAGATTTGCTCATAGCACTCTGTTATTGAATAAAACAGTCTGGATCATCATTGTTATGTAGGAAAGATATGTAGTCACAACTTTAATAATAAAATGAAGTAAAATGATTACTTGATGAATTATAGATATAAGTTTCAAAATGTAATTGTCTTCACACAGTAACAATGTCTTAGTTAATTGTGTTTCAGAAAAGCAAACTTCATCTAGCACACAGTGAAGACTTTGCACATCAATATGCATCATATATATATAAGAAACTAGGTGTCAGATGTTTAACAAATTAAAAATATACAATCAGAAAGTTTTTGTATTAAAATCTAAGCCTTTATGCCAATTTAAGTACTTAAGGAAAGATGCTTAAATTTATGATACATAAAATTGTGAGAGATAGACATGCCTCACTGCCTCTACATCCATGTGATTATAAACAGAATGTTGGGAAGAGGAATATTCAGGAACCAGGATGCTATTAAACTACAGTTAATGCTTTAAAAAAAGAGTTCCTTATGCCCAAATAATTTTAGAATTGTAAGAAGGTATCCGCAGATTCTTTGGGATAATTTTTCTTCCCATTTCTTTTAGTCCACCTCTAACTTATTTAATTTTTATTGGATTTTTGTAATTTTCATATAATAATGTTTGATGGTGTTTAGATCACCTCCCCAACCCCCCATCCTCTGACTGTTCCCTGCCCACTTTAATCTGCTACTCTGATATATAAATATATAAATATATATATATATATATATTCAGTGGCCTATAGTGTATATAGTGTATGACTTGTGTCCCCAAATGTCCTTTAGTGTGGGTCTGATTGACTGGATCCCAAAAGAGTACCATCCCTGTAAGACACTATATCTCTCTTTACAGCAGCTGTCAATTGCCAAAAGTTCCTTAGGTTGGGTTGGGATTTCTTACCCACTTCTCCATGTCTATGCTAGAATTTTGTCTGGCTTGTGCTTGCATAGGACTTTTGCATGCTGTTACCATTGCTTCAAGTTCATTGAGTAAGTGGCCAGCTGTCTGGGAGACTGTTTCTTTGTGGACATATACCACTTCTGGCCCTTGCAGTCGTCTGGCTCTTCTTCTGCAATGATCACAGAGCCTTGGGAAGTAAAGATTTGAAACAGGTGTACTATTTAGGAATAAGTGCTCTGTGGCTTTTTGTGCTCTGCACATCCCTATGGGGATGGAAGAAACCCCTTCCAAAAGCAATAAGGTTGTTAAATGAAAAATTCCAGTGCCAGAGGTTGGTTGCCCCTTATGAGCTGTTGGCCTGAGGGACACTAGAGGTCCCCAGAACAATAAAGGCCATTGCAAATAATGTTGGTTGTACACTGGAAGTAGATGGAAATGCCTATTGCTGAAGACACTGCATGATTGAACACCAGAGAGGGAGAAATAAGGCTTGGACTAAACTGGAAACTCCCTGCCAGTGGATGGGTGGGATACATGGTGTTAAAAGGCAGCACACAGATAACTAGGGGAGAATAGTCTAAAATTCTCAACAACGGACCCTACATGTTGCACTATCAACATATTAAACAAGATGTTTCTTCTGGAGAAATAGTGGAACATCTAGTGTATGTACAAACAGCAAATTTTCAGTTGACTATAATGCCCCATCAGGGTGGAACAAAGATCTGGTACTGTAGACCTGGCCAACCCCCTGTGGCAGGGGAGAATATAGGCCCCAGTGGGAAGTCACTGTAATTTCTTTGTTAGATGGAAATGATACACCTGCTAAAGTACTGACCAACTATTTGTGTTTACAACCATAGGTTAAGTTATTATAGCAGTCACTGTTTAGATGTTCTTTGTTTTTGCTGTGTGTGTATTTATAGTAGATGGAATCCCACCTGAACTGGTCAACAGCCCATGGAAAGCAGATGATGCAGAGACCAGAAAGTTCAGTACCTTACCACAATAGGAGGAAGATCATTCCACACCTACCACCCCCCTCCAAAGCTTAGGGACTTTTGCAGAAGAGGTTGGTGGAAAGAATGTAAGAGCCAGAGGAAGGGGTGGAGTGTTAACTTTAAATGACGTACAACCACTATGCTGGCAAGTTATAGTCATACCTCCTTCTCACGCTCATCAAGGAGTTGAGGGGGGAGTCAGTTACCCCTCTCATCCAATCTGTCAACCTAAGCTGTGGGGGGGAGGGGCAAAGGATATATAATCTGAGAACACCAAGAAGCACCTCTTTCACCATTTTGTGTGGCTGTCTGGAGGTCACAGGATCTGTATTTGAGTGTGGACTTTACAATGCAGGCATAAATGTGGAGTACCCACTCTTCTGTAAATAAGCCACTACTCTATTCTCCGTTAAAATAATAGTAATAATAATAATAATAAAATTAATTGGCATAAAAAACACAATGAAATTATTTAAAAGGTATTTTCTCTATTCCTCCATAGACAGTTGTCTAAAATTTGTTTTTGTTGTATGTTTACCTGGTTTGGTATTAGAATTATGCTGGATTCATAGAAGGAGTTTAGAAGCTGTCCCTCTGTTTCTTTTTTAATACTTTAAGCAGAATTGGTTGTAGATCTTCTTTGAACGTCTGGTGGAATTCTGCTTTGAATCCATCTGGGCCTGGGTTTTTATTAGTTGGGAGGGGTTGTATTAGTGTTTCGTTTTCCTTATTTGTTGTGGGTCTCTTTAGAATGCTGACTGCTTTTTGGTTAAACTTTGGTGATGTCTATGATTTTAGAAATTCATTTATTTCTTTTAGATTTTCAAATTTAGTGGAGTATAGATTTTTAAAGTATTACCTTACAATGTTCTGGATTTTTTTGGTCTGTTGTCTGTTGAAGTGTTTCCCCAGTCATCTCTGATTTTGTTGATTAGGGTTTGCTCTTTCTTTCTCTCTTTTTTTTTTTTTTTTGTTAACTGTGCCAAGGGTCTTTCTATCATGTTTAACCTTTCAAAGAACCAGCTCTTAGATTTGGCATTGTTTTCTTTGCTGCTATTTCATTAATTTCTGCTCTGATTTTTGTTATTTCTTCTCATCTCTTAGATTTTGGGTTTTTTTCTTACTTTTCCAGAATCTTGAGTTGTACTATTAAGTCATTTACATGTGCTCTTTCTGATTTTTTAATGTGGCACTAAGAGCTATAAATTTCTGTATTATGACTGCTTTTAAGGTGTCCCAGAGGTTTTATTGTGTTGCATTCTTATTTTCATTTTAGGTCCAGGAATGCTTTTCTTTCTTTCTAATTTCTTCTTTGACCCATTCATCATTCAGGAGTATGAGGTCATGTAGTTACTAGTGCTTGTTTTGCTGTTGATTATAAGCTATTACAATATAATCTGATAGAATCCATGGAGTTATTTCAACTTTTTTTCATATTTGTTGAGATTTGTTTTGGGTCCCAGAATATGGTCAATTTTAGAAAAACTTGCATGGTCTGCTGAATATAAAGTGTATTCTTTGGTGTTTGGGTAGAATATTCTGTATATGTCTGTTTGGTCCATTTCATGTAAGATGTCATTTAATTCAGATGTCTCTCTGTTTATTCTTGTACAGTTGGCCTGTCTATTAAAGATAGTGGTGTATTAAAATCACTTACTATTACTGAGTTGTGATTAATCTCTCTTTTATTGTCCAGGAGTATTGTTTTTGTGAAGTTGGGTGCTCCAGGTTTGGTACATATATGTTCATGATTGTAGTATCCTCTTGGTCAATTGTTCCTTTGATTAGAAGTAACATTCTTAATTTCTTCTGATGAGTTTTAATTTGAAGTCTATTTTTTCAGCTATTAGAATTACAATACCTACTTGCTTCTTAGAACCATTTGCTTGGAGTATTTCTTTCCATCTTTTCACTCTAAGGTACTGTCTATCCTTAAAGGTGAGATGAGTTGCTTGAAGATGACAAAAAGATGGGTTTTATTTTTTGATCCTTTCCAGCAGCCTGTGTCTTTTGAAAGGGACAGTTGAAGTTTTATAAAGTATTTCATGTTTTTATCTAGATATTATTTATAGAAAATAAACTCTTTTGTCTCCCCAACCTCTTCAGAACTGGGGTTACAGGACTACTACCACTTGCAACTTTTTGTGAGAGGTGGGAATCCAGTCAGGGCCTCACACTTGCAGAGGAATTGTTCTTATCCATGGAGCCATCTCCCCAGCCTATACCGGAACCTCCTTGTTAATTTCCTGGACCTGGCCTCTCTCTCACTCTGGTATCTTTTTCACCTTGTCTCTTTCTCTCCAAGAGTCATTCTTCTCTGCCATCACTCACAAGGATTGCAACCTATATAAATTCTCTCCTGTCACAGCTTCTGCTATTTGCCAAGATAAACATCAGATTTCTGCCTTCTGAGCCTCTAATGACATGGATTCATCTTCTGCTTCTCACATAAAATGGGCGCTTGAAAAGGATAACTGGCCAAGAAACATGATAGTTTGTAGCTTAATATTTCTACAATTGATGACTATCATTGTGTGGAAGAGACCTAATTATTTACCCCAAATAGTGACTGTTCAATATTTATTAGCTATATACAAAATGTAATGAAAATATATATGTTAATAATATATTGTCCCAGGAGCACACAAACATGCAATCACAGTAGCATTTCATCTCAACACCATGATATATTCTGAGCTATAACATGATCTGAATATGTGTTTGGGACTGTAGCTCACAGTTTATTATATATGAGTATGTATGTGTATATTGTATCTAAAAATATGTTTGTGTGACTGTGAAACCAAAGGTAGGCATTGAATGTCTCCCACTACTGATCTCCATCTCATGATTTGAAACAGATTCTTTCACTGAAACCAGAGCTCATAAATAATACATATCCTAGACTGACTGCCCAGCAAACTCTAAGGATCATCCATCAGTTTGCATTCACCAACATACACAAATGTGCATGACTAAAAAAACAGCCTTTTATGTGGATGCTAGGGATAAAAACTCAGGACTGACTGCTTCTCCAGCAGGCATTTTATGGACCATATTATCTGCGCAACTCCTTACAGCCTCTCAAATGTAGACCATAGCAGATATAGGTTCCTACAACTGTATGTGATCAGGCATCATGAAAAATTTTGGTAAACTTAAATCTTACCTATCTTTAAGAGATCAGAAATTAATAAATATCAAATGTAAATGAGTCTGAGGTGTCTGCAGTGGTAATCACCTATGTTTCACTGCTCAGTGTCGCTGTAATGTAGTTCTAAAAACACAGCAAGCACACTTTTCTCTGTGTTACACGTTATATCCTAAGCAAGGTCAATAAGGCTATGTGAGACACCCCAGATCAAACTGAACGCAATTTTATGTTCTGAATAGCAGTATCTTTATTGTCTATCAAGCTTCTGATTTCATAGAAACAATAGTTAAGGTATGGAAAGAAAAAGATTTAATATGTTCCTATAATCATTTCCCATCACATTTAGAAGAATAAGGAGTATACAAACAGACAGGACAGGACAGTATGGCATTTCTACCCTTAAGTCCATTCTCCATTATATTTATTATAAATTACATTTCTGCCAACTAAAAACAAAGGTTCCTTTGTCTCCAAAGAGTTTGTGCCAGAACTATTTTTTCTTTTTTTTTTTTTTTTGATAATAAGTACTCTTATTTTGGTATCTGATTGCAGAGTCCATAATGGTTATTGAATATTTTAGTCATTCATCTGTTGACAATTTACATCTTATTTTGAGAAATGTTTATTCAAATCTGTAGCCCATTTTATATTGGAGAGCATTTGTTCTTTGAGTTAATTTATATGTACATAAACCAGACACAAAACAGAAGACTGTTCACTCATCAAAACAGGAAATCCTACTCTAACAATGTGGATAGAATTGGATGTCATTATTTTAGGTGAGGTTAGACAGGCATATCACAAGAAACACTGCAAAGCTTGGAGTTCATAGAATTTCCTTCATCATCTAACAGTAACTTTTATTGGTATCCTTTCTAAATGTTATACTATATCTATGTTTAACAGTTGCTTGCACATATACATGTTTACATTATTGGCTAGAATTTGCATATGAGGGAGAACATGCATGTTTTCCTATGGAGTTTGAATCATCTTGCTTAATTTTATACTTTCCAAGTCCATTCATTTTCTTGCAAATGTCAGATTCACAGGAATCTATTTATAGAAGTGTATCACAGTATAAATCTGCTATTCAAAGACATATATAAAATCAGTCTGGCACAGAAGTTTAACCTAAATATAAGTACTCTCTCATATAAATATTATAGCTTCTTTCTTCCCTTTCTATGAGCTTTTCTTTCTGTGCTCTTTTATCTTTGTAGTGACAATGTGACACACACTGATTTACGAGGCATATGATCATATATTTTACTTTAATTTGCTTCAAAATTGATGATGGTACAATACATGTATATTTTTTAAAGTCACTTATTTCTACAAGATTAAATATCATAGCTGCTATATTCTCTTCCACATCATAATGTCTCAGTTTCTTCTTTAGAAGAGAAATATTTAGACTATTCACTGCTTTATTCTTCTATTTTCCTACATGTTTTAATGACATCTTAATGCTGATAATTTCCCAATGTTTTGGAGACTATCAATGAATTTTTTAATCACTGAATTTAAAGATTGCATTTCCTACAGGAGATACCCTTCCTTGAACCTCAACACAATGATTATCAATTATCTTTCCCCTCAATAATTTCCCTGATATTGTCATTCATGTAAGTTTAGGTTATCTGAGCATTGAATAATTATTGCTATTTTATCTAGACCTTATGTGTGTGGTATATTTTGTAGGGCATTACTTTTCCTTGAAATTCATAATAATCTATTTCTTAGATATTTTACAGCTTCAAACTGAAATTATAAAACAAAATGCAATTATCATTTCAATGATTACAGAAAAAAACAAAATCTGCTTCATTAATTTGATGAACATATTTGTAACTCTCAGACCTCTCTTAATCTAGGCTGACTTTCACTTGAAGCTAATTTTGCAGATTAGTAATACTGCATCTTTACACTTCAGTGACTCATTCATTTTTTTTTACATTATGTGATGTGATGTGATATATGTGTGTGTGTGTGTGTGTGTGTGTGTGTCCATATGTGTGTCCATTCATGCTGAAAGCATGAGTGTGAAGGTCAGAAGACAATTTCTGGAGATTCACTCTCCTTTCACCATGTGGATTCCAGGCATCCAACTCGAGGCAGAGGCATGGCAATCACCTTTACCTGCTAAACCATTTTTTCAACTTCTCTCCACAACTTTTATTTAAACATCTTAGCATTAAGAAAAAATAAAATGGTATAAATGAAAATAGATTTCCTATTAGAAATCCATAGGAAAATGTGAAACAATAGAAATAAACTAAAATTATGCCCAGGTATTTGAATATATGAGCTGTAATTTCTAAAATAATTATCATTATCATTAAAACGTAATAATTAAAAGCTGTGACCAAATATTGGTTTAGAACTGGAACACTGAAAATAAAGCAAAGTCTAAAGTAGATTTTTTTTAAACCTAGCAAACAAAGTTGAACTAATTACATTGACTGAACACCACCTTTTAAAATAACAATTATAGGCCTTTCATGTTCTGCAGCTTCACACACCTCCCAGACCTGTCTGGATCCTGGTTCCAGCGCTTGCTTTCTGACATCCCACTCCCCCGGCCTACCTCAGGGGATTCACTGGCCTTACTAGATACCACAAGGTAGCAGATTAAAAGCACAAATACTGGAATGCATTTTCTCTTTTTCAAATGTTGACCAGGTAGATTTCATAGACCATCATGTAACACTGGCTATTGCCACTGTTTTTGGTTACTGACCAGAACTTAACTGTAAGACCCTCCTGCTGAATGAACTATATATTTGAGTGGTGAAACAAGGAGAAATGAAGCTAGTCCTGACCACAATGCTTCATATCTGCCACATGTCTTTCATAATACTAGGAGGTGCCATACCTACAAGCTACAATGACTCCTGGACTGGTGTATTTGTTTGGATCAGGTGTCCTCTGTAAATTCAAGTATTTAAACTCTTGGTCAGTTGGAGTTGTTTTCAGAAGGTCGTGGAATCACTAGGAGGTGTGGCTTTGCTAGGGGAAGCATGTTACGGGGGGTGGGCTTTGAGAGCTCATGGCCAAATCTCATTGTCAGTCTCTGGTTCCTGCATCTGAAGACGTGAGCACTCAGCTTTTTCTTCCCACTGTCTCCTGCCATGCCTTCCCACTATCACGGATTCTTATTCTTCTGGAATTGGAAGTCCAATAACCTTTACCTTCTATAAGTTGCTTTGGTTAGAGTGTTTTAGCACTGCAACAGAAAAGTAACTAACACACCTATCTAGATAGTTCCACTGGTGCAGTTAGTAGCATGAATATTATGGGAGTAACAAAAAGCTTCTTATTGGAATTAAAATCTGGTTCATAACAGCTCATAGCTGTTTAAAAGGAGGGGATGCATAAACAGTGAATAAAATTTATAGAAATGACTGAGCTATAAAAAGAACCAAAATGAAAAACATAAATATGAACCTGTGACAGAGAACTTTTCAATGAATGACCAGAGGAGTGCACATCAGTTAACAAAAAAAGCAGAACTCAAATACATTGAGAATGAGAGGTCCATCACAAGAGGAAATTCCAATATCAAATATACAGAGATTATCACAGAACCTGTCAGATTAAAGAAAGAAAAGGAAATATGAAACTTGAATACAATATTTTAATTAAACATTTTTTAAAAATATTTTTATTTATTATTTTTATTTTATGTGTATGAGTGTATTGTTTGCATGTAGGTAGGAACATCTCTGTCATGCAATGTCCATGGAGGTCAGAAGAAGGTGTTGGATTCCCTGGAACTGGAGTTAGAGTCAGTTGTTAGCTGCCATGTGGGTGCTGCAAATCAAACCTGGATCCTCTGCAAGAGCAGCCAGTGGTCTTAAACACTGAGCCATCTCTCCAGCTCCTATTAAATTTTTCCTTAGTGTTTTAATAACTTCTATTCTTGTGATGGAATGCCATTGGCCAAAAGCAACTTATAGGTAGAAGAATTTAATTTGGCATATGGTTCCACTGGGAGAGTCTGTAATGGTGGGGAAAACATGGTAGGAGGTACCTGGACCTTGAAGCTGAGTAATCACATTTTGTCATACAGGAAGCCAAGAGAGTGCAGTAGAGTCAGGCTATAAACACTGGAAGCCCAGTCCCAATGACATACTTCCTTGAACGAGGCTCTACCTCCTAAATGATATACCTTCCTGAACAGCAGCACCAAATGTTCAAATATATCAGTGATGTTATCAAGGCAATTTAAGAATTTCAAATAGTCAGTGTTCATGGTTTGATACATGGGTACTTGAGGATATATGAACATGTATATTGAAGGGTGTGTTTTATTTTTAGGAAACAAATGCCAAAATATATAGGTACAGATATTTGAATTGAGTTTCAATAATTCTCTATAATGGTGAAGGAGAAAATATATGTGTCTGCTTATGCCACCATTTTGTTCTATTTCAAAACTTTTCTGTAAGTATGAAATTATTTTAAATTAAAAAAAAGCCTTAAATTAAGGTAATTATTTGACATGACTCATATTCTGCCAGTAAATTGCTTTGATATGTGAGATTATATTAGTCGAAGATATCTGATCATGTAAAACTAATTCCCAGTCAAACATCATGAAAAACAGGTTATTTGTCTTCACATTGATTTTTTATCTAGTAAATTTTGTTAGCATCAGAATTGTGGCACCAAGGAAGCAATTCTGCTTATTGATTCTAGTAACTGAACCAAAGGCAAACTAACTGCTAAAACTTCAGTGCACATGTGCGCAGACACACATTTCACAAGCCAAAATGAAGAAATGCCTCTGTTATATGTGGTCATTTTGTAAGAAATTTCCTCTACTCATATTCAGTGATCAATAAACTCATACGAAAATCTATTTAATGAGTATTGAGCTACATATTATAATAAGAAATTTCAACCCCATTCTATTACACTAATTAGCTTCTATTTGATGATGTATACCAACCATTATTTCTCATCCTTAATAAAATATAACTTCATTTTATTTCTTTTCTGATGACTTGGCAGTAAAGGTTGGTACATTGATTAAGGCTACGAGATCTGATAAGTATTTTTTAAAAGAAATTCTAAATGAAGTCAATTTAATGCCAAGGGCACAATGGACATGATCAATATCAAACACTCACTGAGAATATTAGTTACTACATCTTATTGGTTAAAATAAAACAATGGTGGATTAATCATAAGGTTTCTTCTGTTTTAACTAGAAACAAAATTATAAGTATTATGCCAATAAATTTTTTCTCTGTCACATACATGAGTAGATATATGTAGGTTTTGGAAAACAATGAAAGAAAATTATATTACAAATATTAACATAAAAATGCCTATTTTTCTGGGCTGGAGAGATGGCTCAGTGATTAAGAACACTGGTGTTTCTTGCAGAAGTCCCTTGTTCAAATTAAAAATAATAATAAATAAAATATTTTTAAAATGTCTATTGTTCCTAGACTGAGAACTATTGGAGACTGATTACTGCTAAGTGAAGGACAGTATGCCTTTCTTAGGATCTCTGCAAGATCTGAGTAGACTCCAGTGGATACATTTGCACTGAGGGACATCTGGGTACAGATACTTGACTGAATAGGACTCAAAAAGTATGGCAGAATGTGTGATGTCCAGTGGGGGATGGAGGGAAATGGGTAGGGGAGGGGGGTCTAAATTTGATTAAGAACTGTTGTATGAAATGTACAAAAGCTCAATATATTTTTTATAAAAATGTCCATTGTTTTAATAAAGTAGCCTTCAACATAATAAAATGTTCATGGACATTTGAATAGTTCTTAGAACCCCAAAACTACAACGAATTATATTGGATAAGGAAAGAGATTCATGTCACTGAACAGGTAAGCTCATTGTTTGAGTCACAAAACATTAATAGAATGTGGTTAATGTGCTTTACAAAGAAAAAGTTTAAATGTCTAGGTTTTCATCCCCTGTGGATATTCTGAATTATTTCTGGAATTAGTGTTACATGTTTGCTATGTAGCTGAATATTTACCAAAAGAATAGTTTCTTGTTTATTGTTTCAAAGTTATATACTATGTTAAAACCAATTATTAAAGCCTGGTGTGGTGGCATACATCCTTAATTCCAGCACTCCAGTCAAAAGTAGGTGAAGCTCTGTGAAACTGAAGTCAGCCTGATCAACAAAGTGAGTTTCAGGCCAGCTCAGACTAAAGAGAAACAAACGAACAAGAACAAACACAAACAAACAAACAAAATAAGTATTGTTTCTTCAGTTTTTACACATAAAAAGAAATGGGTTATTTAAACCAATATGCACATTTGTTGTGATAGAGGGAACTTTTAAACTTATCGAAGCTTTTAAACTTATTGTGACATGTCCATGATTACTACTTATTTAATAGAAACACTATTATGTGGATTTCAGTAATGATGACAGTTTATGGTATGCATGAGTATTTCAAGAGAAATTACTATCTCATATCTTGAAAAATAAAATTATGTCATGGAAAATAAAATTAACTGCTCTTAGAACTAAATGTAAATTTAGCTCTCATTAAATATTTTCTCTTACAATTGATTGTATTCTTCATTGTGTTTTTCATCCCTTGCTCATTTTTATGCTCTTCTTTTTATGAGACAGGCTATATACAATAACTTTTATCCATATCTTTTCAGATGACTGCATGTGAGTACTCATAATATGAATAGCCTATGTCGTTAAGGCACTTTTACCCAAATAATGGGCTTATGAAACAAGCCAATCACATGTTTCTCTGAGGATTATGAAAATACTGCTAAGAGAGGAATAATCTTCCAGTTGTGGCAGCCCAGAACCCGGTCCTTCCATAGCCTAGAATTTTAGCTTTTCTTATATTTTGCAAAGTCACCACCTGATGCCAATTTCCATTTAATGCAGAAATACAAGGTGCTAGGAGGAAAGACTGCTCCTGGAAACACGCACTATGGACAGGGGCCTGCAACTGCTTCTGGAGCACAATGAGAATGATGACCAAGAGGGGAATGAAGTTGTATTTCCTATTATGAAATAGAAAAGATGTCATAAGTGACCCACTTCAATATTACAAATATTTTCATATCAGAAAATGTTCATAGATATTAATGTTATTTCTGTAATTTGCACTAAAATGTGCATTCAGGTTATACCTTATGAGGCAATTTTTGTTTTTGCTTTTGTCTTTTGAAATAGAAGGCCTGGAATTCACTACGTAAACCAGGCTGACCTTAGTCTCACAGAGATTGACCTGCCTCTGCCTCCGAAGGGCTGGGATTAAAAGCAAGTGCCACCACACTCAGGTCATAACTGAAAAAGGATTCAGTGTGTGATATTACCTGTGATTTGATTATTTGGTTAACAGTGTTTGAAGAATGTCAAGTTAGTCTTTCCTTTTTTGTTGTTCTTTTTATTTTTTTACATTTTCTTTGACAGATGTTAATTTTCTCAAGTTTAAATAAGGAGCATCTTATATTCAGGCACAACAGTTACACTTTCAAAGTGGGAATAGCTTCCAAAGGCCATTTTCCTGCAAGCATGCAATGGTCCTTTAGCATGTACACCACAGCCTTCCCTTTTCTTGTCTCCCCTCCCATTAGACTCTTATTTCCAGTATCCATTCTTCTACTCTTTTTTTTAAGGTTCAGGTTCTACACTAAAGTTTCTGAGCCATTTGTAGCTGTTTTCTGTTCTGTTCCATTGATTTTACATGTCTGTTTATACTAGTGCCGTGCTATTTTTATTACTATATGTTAGTAGTACAACTAAAAATCCAGTATAGGACTATCTCAAGAATTGTTCTTTTTGTTCAGGATTAGTATTAACTATCTAGTCTTGTGTGCATCCATATGATGTTTAAGACTGACCTTTTCTAGTTTTGCTAAGAATGACATTAGAATATTGATGAACATAGCACTGACTCTGTAGATTTCTTACAGTACTATAGCCATTTTCACAATGTTAATTCTTCCAACTCCTGATCTTTATATATTTGGTATCTTCCTTAAGCTTTTCTTCAGTACTTTAAAGTTTTTATTATAGAAATGTTTCCCTTCCTTGGTTTATTTCTAGATATTTCATAATTTGAAGAAACTTTGAATAGGCTTGTTTTACTAATTTTTTATAGCATGCCAATAATCTATAGACAGGCTACTGATATTTGTGTATTACATTGGTCATCCTTCCAAGGCAGTGGTTGGAGGGTGTCCCATCCAATGATACTGCCTTCCCCTGGAGTGGGGACACAGTTGAAGTTACCCACACCTCCTGGTCCCCAGTTTCTCTTACTTCTGTGAATTGCTGGTCAGGTCTTAAAGACCTCCACAGGTTTACCTGTGTGGTCACAGCACAACGTTTGGATGCCTGTCAATCTTCTCCTTAGCAACTCTGAGTCTGTGCAGACCCATCCACATCTGTGCTCGGGAGACACAGAGGGACCCCTTTGCTGAGTTCTGGCCCTTTTCCCTTGTGTCTACTAGCTTTAGCATCTTTGAACTCTGTTTACATGTTGGTAATTATTTAATTAAGAATTATTTAATCCTTCCAGAGATTCAGCAGCCTCATATAGGTCATTCTGGACCATGGTGCTTAGCGCTGCCACCAAAGCTCCATGCCAGTCTTGGGGGCCTTGCTGAATCAGTTTCTTTCTCAAGTATCCTGTAAACATAGTCCTGTCTGGGCCAGTGTACTGGGCATCAAATACAGTTTCCCTCATACCCAGTTCCCTCAACAGAGCCTGTCCTTCCTCAATGGTTTTCCAGTCTCTAGTATTCATGGGAATCTCAGCTGGAGATACCCATTTATCCTGAATAACTCCTATGAGCCAATCCCTCCTGGACTGGTTTCCCTCATGTTGCCTTAAATTGTGAAGTCTTTGTCTCAAAGAGGAATGAGTGGTTATGTTGCTTAGCTTCTCTGCTTCTGTAGAACTTAAAATGATCCCATCTGCCCCCAAGTCCCATAGCTTCACAAGCCAGATGGCCAAATGCTCCATCATAGTTTGTTTAAATGTCTTTCCCAGTTCAATAGTTCTTTTGGGGATTATTCTCTGATTACCATGGTCTCCTGCACAAGGCTATTATTTAGACCTCCATCAGTGTGTTGGACCATGGATTTTCCCTTTCTTTGAATTAAAGGTCAGATCCAAAAATCATCTCCCAGGTCACTTCCTTCTTCCTCACTACCTATTTCCAGGGGTTCCAGGTTTTAGGATCCCAGGATGGCCTTTTATTATCATTCTGATCTGGGCTTTTTTTCCTTTTTGTCCTCCTAGACATAAAAAATGGCATGCCAACACCTCCATCTCCTTCTCTCTGTTATCTAATTTAGTGGCAAGGTCAGAGGCCAGTGCTGGAGGCCAGCCTCATCTCCATCTCCCAATCTAATTCCTCTCTAACACCTTCAGTTTCCCTCTGGCTAAGGCCTCTGATTGGGACAGATTTCTTATTATCAATAGCAACAACCAAGCAGCCTCTGCAGCTGCATTTTGACATTTTGTCCCTGGTGTGCTACTCCCAGAGCTTGAAAAATCTGTTCCAGAACTTCTGCTGTTTTCAAGGCATCTTCATACTCATGTGGTGACACCCACTGGTCAAACAGGCATGCCACCCCATACCATCTACAAGATAGCGGCCACCCTGGGATTTCTCCCATTGACCTCGAATGTTTAGAAGTCCCCACCCTAGTTACATATTTCACTCTCCATTGCCTTAACCATGCCATTGCAACCACCCACACCGAGCCTATGGGAATAGCCCACCAGGTTAACATTTCTTCAGCACACACTCTCCCGCACTCCACTTTACTTTGGTTGTTGTTCTCTTTCCCCATATCAGAGACATCATCAACACTCTTCAAAACTCATTCTCAGTTTCTTTGTATCCTACCAACAATGCCAATTGTCAGTCAAATTCACTGCTGGGAGGTGAATGTGGCATCCAATCCCCTCTTCCCAATGTCCTTGAAACAACCTGAGAAAAGAATTCTCCAAACCATGCTTTGAAGAATCTTAACAAGTTTATTGGACTTGCTAACTGAGCTTGGAGTGCAGGTAACAGATGAGCAGGCACCCCCTCCCACTCCCAATTCATGGCTGTGTTCTAAAGTCCACACCCAAACATAAATCCCGTGGTTCTGGACAGCCTCATAAAATGGCAAGAGATCAGCCCTGTGGTTTTCCCAGCTTTCATACCCTTATCCCTTCCCTTACAAGCAGCTATGGTCAACCGACTGGCTGGAAGAGGAAAGAGGAGTGGCTTCTTTGCAGAGTCTGGGAAGGAGGCGGGTCCATGGCTTGTCAGCACAGGGTCAGGGGATCATCTGGGTCACATTTTATAGGGGTCACTCTGTGCCCCAGGCGTGGGGCGTGTGGGTATCTCGAGGTCCCCACCACACCTGGAGAGTCGCGTCGCGTGTCTGGCTCTGGCTGTGCCTCTCTGGGAGTGGCAGCGGGTGTCCACCGGGCTTCGGGTCCTGCGTCCCTGTCCGCCGCTCCGGTGCTGAAAGTTCTGCTACTGGAGCGGTGTCCAGCCGAATCCTGTCCCTATTTCACCCGTGTACTTTCCTCAGGATGCAATGTCCACTGGCCACTGAACCACGCGGGAAGAGTACGAGGACAGCGAAAGCTAAGAATGGCCGCAAGTCGGTAACAGAGGAGTGCTGCCCCCCGGGGAGGCTAGATTGCAGGCAGGAGACACAGAACTCAGTCTACAGCTCTTTATTCCAAGTCTCAGTGACCCAGTTCTCGCTTTAGCTCTAAGTCTGCTTCTAGCTCCAAATATTGAGAGAAGACTAGGATATTTATACAATGGGGGTAGTGGTAAAAGCTTTGGCTGTTAGGTACTATGTGAGACATTCTATTTACATATGGAAGTGGGTTTCTGCCAGACTGCTGTCTGCCTGAAAATCACAGGAAAGCATGGTATCTTTCAGAGCCAGAGGCCATGTTTGTGTTTAGAGCATTCATGGCGGACACTTCAAAAGGAGAGTCAGGAAAGATGCCAGGAAGGCACCCTGCTATGAAAGGATCCCCAGCACATAATCCCGAGCTGCATGAGCTGTCTGGACATGAAGGGGCTTCTACTTTGCATAACAGAGGTCCCCAACAACATTTTGGTAAGTTCATTACTGCTGCTTACAGGAATAGCGATTATTGTGTATTATTTTGTCACATTATGACATAGATGACATTTCTTATCTACCATCTTACACAGACTTCAACTCTCTAGTTACTTATGTAACACATCTGCATGAGATATCAGCTTAAAAATATTTGCATACATGACAGTTATCTATGATTAAATCTAGATTTTCACATTCTAAATTAAAAAAAACTATATAAAAAAATAATCAGAAAGATCTATCATTTTATACTTACATCATAAAATTTGTTTAGTTTCTTTGTGGATCAATCTTGTATTTTTTTTTCAGTGGAGACAAATTATTTTTCTTAAGGTTTTTTTCTGTTTTAGAAGTTTATCTCTACATTTTGACACACTCTTTAATCTTACAGTAGTTCATAGTTTCTCCTTTGAGTTCATTCCTCAAGTCAATAATAACTGTTCACCATTTATATACAAACTGTCCTGCTCCAACTTATCTAATAAACTCTGAAAAAGTTGCCTAATTTAAATTAAATAAGGACAGAACAGTAGGTTTTCTCCAGGAGTTAGTGACACAGCCAAGATGAGGAACTAGATAGTACACCAGGAAGGAAACAATTTTACCCAAATACAGGACAATTCAAGCCCTCATTTTACATATTTTCCTTCAAGCAGTGATCACCATAAAGGAAGCAATTCAGTAAACATGCCCATTGATGGTAGCTTCCATGTATGAACTGCAAAGCCTACTGAATTCATAAAATGAAAGCCAGTGGGCAGAACAAAGTTTTTAAATAAAAAGACATGTAAATTTTTGCTTTTGATAATATTTGTTGAAAAAAGGAAATGCTGTATTCATTTCTAGTAAATTGAAAACTCCCGTGTCTGTGCTTCCTCTTATTGCTTCACCAAGACAAAATATACTTTACACTAAGTGAATCACTCAGTAGAAAAATCTCGTCTACAATTAGAGGATCCACTAAGTACTTAAAATCTCATTTTTAAGTATTGAAAACACAAGACATAAGGAGAAAACTGAATTAAATCTTCAGGGAATGACAAAGAGAAGCCAGTTTCAAAATTGAAGGACTATGGATTTTTCAGAGATCAACTTAAACACTGTTATTTGTATGTTTTTGTACAAAGACTTTGACTTTCACAGGACTGAACATGTGAATGAAGATAATAGTAAGAAAATTTCCTGACTAGGTTCCAGTGGACACATTTACACTAAAGAACATTTGGGTACAAACACCTGAATGAATAGGACCAAGCACATATGGCAGAGTACATAGCGTTCAGTGGAAGGATGGGGGGAGGCATGAATGGGGGAGGGAGGTCTGGATTTGAGTGGGAAATGTATGAATTTTAAAAAGCTCAGTAAAAAACGTTAAGACAAAGAAAATTTACTAATATCTTTGTAAATTTCAAGTAAATAAATATGACTTGAGGAATAAAACAATCAGTAAAAATTGCCAAAATAGAAGTTTATGGACAAAATGCCAGAATGAACAAAAAATGAGAAAAAAAAAAGAGGTGTGTGAAATTTTTGAAATATTTTTTGTGTCTTGTGTGACAAGACACAAGAACAAAGGAAACACATAGAGAAAGCAAAGGAGAGAGAGGAGAAAATGGTAAAGAAATCCTCTGAGGAAACTTCTCACCACTGAAGACTGCTCCAAAGTTGAAAATTTACTGTTCCCTTTGCTTACTCATGAAAGGAATTGTTGCAGGTCCTCCTCAGGCCAACTGTGAAGATCCTGACCTGGATCAGGTCCCCTGACAAATAGGGGGTGGGTCAAGAGGCACAGAGTCAACACACAGACACTGGGAGTAGGGTAGAAGCAAGAAATAGGTGAGGTGCTGCAGGCTCATTTAATGCAGGAAGGGGTAGGCCTTATATTTCCCCTTTCTCCACCCCAAGTCCCTTTAGTCAGCATATCATTTTCTGATTGGTCTGCACCATGCAGTCTGTCAGCAGTCACTGGGATCGTGAGCAGGGTACAGAGGCATGGGCTCCTTTTGGTGGGCTACTTTTTGTGGGCTATTTGCAGACCAAGAAGTGAAGTGAATTCTCGCTGAATCCCAGGGCTCTGGGTCCATGCCATCTTTGGAGGCCTCCTGCTACATTTCTACCCTTTTTCTTTAAAAATGACTGTCTAGGGACAGCCTTTGGGCAGCTATGGCTTGGGATGACCCCAGGACCATGGACTGTGCCTGTCTTAGGTTGTCCTATTCGGTCATGAACCTTACCCGTCATTAGAGCATGGGTGTACACATCCATGTCCTGGCTTAGGTTGATTCAGCCCAACAAGAGATTACCCATCATTGACTACCAGCCCTCTAAGGGGCATGGTCCTAGGGGATCAGTCGAGGTGGGGAATTATCTGTAGGAGGCCTTGTACATTTGTGCGAGCCAAGTCTGTTGGGCTGAATAGGGTGGGTTGAAATCATCTTCATGTATTGCTCTGAGGGCCTGATACACTGAGTGATTAAAATTTTTCTGACTGCGGGATTGAAGAATAAGGCATTTAAGAAGTAGAAAGAGAAGAATAATTATGCCTGTCAGGAGTAGGTAAGTGACAATCCAAGACGGGTCAAACAGTTGTTTTGAATTAGAGCAAATTTTCTCTAAGAACCCCTGAATTGATGTCCTGCATGGGGGCACGGGAATAATTTAGAGAAATAATTTGATTAGTTAGTAATATAGAGTAATTAAGAAACTTTTGATTCCAGTGGCTGTGAAGATAGTGCATGAGTTGTAGGCACACTTCAGTAATATTTTGTACTTTATAGGGGGTGAAACAAAATGACCTAAAGCAAGGGTCACAAGCTAGCAGAGACATGTCTTTGGTAATTGCCAGCTCTTCACTCAAGAGATCAATTTATTGTTGTAACACATTAATTGCCTGGTGAAGATGTGGATAGATAAGGGACTGAGTGTGAAAGGTAGAGGAGGTTTTGGACACAGCCTTATTGAGTGTCTCCACAGTAGTGGAGGATTTGGTGATAGCCACCGCAGCAGTGGTGGCCAAAACTCATGTAAGGATGATGGCTGAGATGAGAGTGGCAGTGACCCTGAAATCTCATTTTAAGCAGGGGGCTTGTGACAAGGCTGTCTGCTCTATAAGGGTGACCACATGGAAGTGGGTTGCATTGGTGACTGGAACCCAAAGGGCCATGAGTTCACACATAAAGAGAACTATGTGAGCTGGATGGTTCTAGCAGGCCGACAGTACACAGGTGGTGTTGGTATCGGAGCAGTTGAGTCATCCCCAAGGGTCGGAGGTAACATTGGCTAGCAATAAGGCAAACGGGGGCCACACACAAATGGGGGTAGGGGGCCAGGATGTCATGTGATCAATGGATGTAAGGATTTTGTTTTTGTCAGAAATAGAGGGATTGTTGTTAGTGTAAGTGCCATTGGAAAGCTGAAGGCCCTGCTGTGCCAGTAATGGCCTCATGTCCATGCAGGCACGTGGGCCACAGAGGTCCCAGTTACCGAGTACTAATTTGCGGTTGGTATGGGAGATCTTAGTGCTGCAGGGATAGGTGGGGGCCAGTTGTCTCCAAGATTCTAGTGGGTGATTAGAGGTGGAGTGGCTGAAGTGGCAAAAGATAGGGAAGGCATGGTTGGGCTTAGGGTGGCATCTCTGCTAAGGTATAGGGAGTGCGAGGAAAAAGGGTGCAAGGGAGCATGTGCGTGGGCAGTTGAGGACTGGTGGGTGTAGAATGGCAGGGCAAAATGGGAGCAGAGGGGTGGCAGACCCCTCTGCCCCCCTTGCCATGATTGCCCCCAATGCAGCAAGGACCAAAGCTACATCATTGTTGTTGAAGGTAGGGGAAATGCCCCTGAGTTTAAGCATGTAACCCGAGGAGACATTGCTAGCATAATCTTGGGTGGTCCAGTTGAACAGCCCAATGCATGAGGATGTATTGCTAGTAGCGAAGCACAGAGAGTTATTTAGGGGGCAGGAGCAATTGAGTGAAACCCAGGAAGTAACTGGGTCCATGATGGGGAGGCCAAGAGGAAAATTAGTTGAATAGAGTGTGGGGTAAGCTGGGGAATGAAGCAATAATGGCAAGAGTATAGGTGGGGAGGGGACCAAGGCCCAGAGGTCATGGGCCATGGCAGGGGCAGGGAAGAGCAAACCAATTTTCCAGATAGCGGTGAGGTCTCTGGGTCCTGGGGGTCACGTTGGTCAGTTGCTGGTTTCACATCTCTTGCTGGAACCCATACTGGCTTTCTTTCTGTCTGAGGAAACACACAAGCATAGCCTCGCCCTCTTGTTAACAAGGGGGCAGGCAGCTGCCATTGACATGTTACGGGGTCTTTCCATCTCACTAGTGGCAGGGGTGTAGGCCTAGGTATGGTAGCACAATGTTTGTAGGTCTGGCTCAACCCATTTTCATCATAGGACAGGAAATTAATGCTGAATAGAACTTCAATTAGAGCCAGATACCTGTCCCTTTTAGACTCAGGGGTAGCAAATTTTTGTAATGTTTCTTTGAGGGTCCTGTTTGTCCACTCCACAATGGCCTGTCCTGTGGATTATAAGGGATGTAGAAGGAGTGGCTGATTTTTCATGTTGACAGGAAGTGTAGAGAGGTGTAAGCTGGCCCATTATCAGTTTTTAGGGTCCATGGCTCTCCCATTCGCAACATTGCTGATTTGACCGCCTTAATGGTGTGAGGCCTTTTTACTGGTTTGAGTGATGGCAAAAAGAAAGGAAGGGTAGCTGTCAATGATGACATGGACATATTTAAGATTACCAAAGGAGTTATAACGGGCAACGTCCATTTGCAAGAGGGCATTGGGTAGGAGGCCACACAGGTCAACTCCATATCGATTGAGGGGGCCTAAGGGAGCAAGGGGTGCATATGTAATGCAAGATCTCCTCAGATGTTTGCATTGAGAGATCGGTAGGTCAGGTAGAAGGTGGAAGAGACTGTGAGGAGAAAGGTGAAATTGTTGGTGTAAGTCTCTGACTTGTTCTAGTAGGGGAATCTCTATGGACATGATGTTTATCTGCTTCTTCATTTCCCTTCACCAAAATTCCAAGGAGCTTGGTGTGTGATCTTATGTTGGAGATGTGCCAGCCCCATTTTCAGTTATTTAAGATAATCTGGAGAGCTCTCATGGTTTTAGTGATGGGATCCTTATGGCCTTTTACTCGGGCAAAGGGAAAACATCTGAGGGCCTGAACCACATACTGGCTGTTGGAGAATATATTGAGCGGCTCAGTCTGGCAGACTTGGAAGATTTTTAACAAGGCCAGGAGCTCCCCCAACTGGACAGAGCTGGGATTGGCTTGTACATAACAAGTGTCATCCTTTCCCATGTGCTGAATGACAATGCCATAATGGGACTTATTGGCATCCAAGAAGGCTAGTGTGGCTAAAGGTAGGTTTTTTGCAGGGGAAAGCATGTGGCTGAGTGGTGATTTCCAAAGAGGCCAGGCAGGCCAGTCACTTATCTGGGGGTATGTGGTTATCCAACTCCCTTGTGAACCTGGACATCATTAGTTGGAAAGC
This sequence comes from Nannospalax galili, assembly GCF_000622305.1. Lineage (NCBI taxonomy): Eukaryota > Metazoa > Chordata > Mammalia > Rodentia > Spalacidae > Nannospalax > Nannospalax galili. The sequence continues at coordinate 7,130,076 of NW_008347042.1, forward strand.
CAGAGAGTCTACCCATAGTGTTTGGGAATGCTTAAGAGGAAAGGACAGTATAATTTTGTCAGGTTTCTTTCCAAATATGGGCCTGGCTGTCGGGACTTTATTGCTAACTTGAAGGCAATATCATACTTAGAGCTAATCCTAGTTAGGTTTGAGGTAGCCAGGTGGATCCATGCCAGGGATTCTTGCTGCCATAGCATCCCCAAGACTCCATTTTAATCCAGAGGATCAAGGGCAGTGATGATTTTGCTGGGTCATAAAGTCGAAGTGACACAGACCAGACTATATGATCTATCTTATTAAGAAGATCCTTAGCTGACTGGATGAGAGGGATCCTTGAAGTTGAATTATGGCCTTCCGGCAGGGAGAACAAATCCAGGAATTCCAAGTCAGGGACTGGTATAAATTGTTTGATCCAGTTTATAGTCCCACAGAGTTCTTGGAGCTCAGTCAAGGCATACACAGTTTTTTGCAAGATGGAAGGGTTAAGCGGTTTAATTACAGTAATTATATGGTAGCCAAGGAATGTTAAAGGTTGGATGTATTGTAACTTGTCTCGTGCAATGTGGAGACCTAGACATTTTAAATAGGCAAAGCAGACTGGGTATTGCAGCCTGTAAAGTATTGTGAATTTTTTGTGCTATCAGTATGTCGTCCATATAGTGGATGAAAATTAGGTCTTTGGGGATGTTGTTTAAGGCCTTATTAGCATATAATTGACAGATTGTGGGGCTATTTTTCTTACCCTTTGATAGTACCTTCCATTGGTATCTCTTGGCTGTTCTCTGAAAGTTGGGCTCCCATACTGTGAAGGCAAAGTGAGGTTTATCTTGTTCCGCTTTAGGAATTTGTAAGAAACTATCCTGAATATCAACTATGATATGATGGGATGGGGGGATGGCTGTAGGGTGTGGTAAGCCCACTTGTAGAGAGCCCATCTTTTCCATCTGGGCATTGACTGCTCTAAGATCTTGGAGGAGTCTGTATGTCCCCGATTTCTTTTTAATAACAAATATTGAGGTATTATGTTTACTGAGAGAGGGCTTGATGTGGCCAAGCCTCAATTGTTCAGCTACCAAATTTTTGAGGGCATCAATTCTTCAGGTACCATATTTTTGAGGGCAGATAATTTAGGTTCTATTATAGGCCACTGGTCCACCCAAATGGCATCATTAGAGAGCCAGATGATGGGAATCAGCTCAAAGGCCAAGATTGGAGTTGATCCCAGGCAGACAGTGGCTGTTAGGATTGGGGGTATTGGGCAAGGTGTTGCCCTTTCCCTGATAATCCTAAGTTATTGTGTAGCATGATATCATCATAAAAGGTGCAGTCATCCATGGTAAGGACCATGCCCATGTCCTCTAGGACGTCTTGGCCCCATAAGTAATGGGGAACATCTGCTACTATGGGGGTAACTGTGCCCTGGTTCCCTTCCAATATACTGGACATGTGACCAGCTTGTTACCTTGTGTGCCAAAAACTCCTTTTATTGGTGGGCCTGTCCAGTATTTCAAATGAGGAAATTTAAGGGATTCAGTTTCTGATACAATGGTGACATCAGCCTGTGTCTACTAGACCCTTTATGGCAGGTCCATCTAGGAACAGGGTCATTAGTGGGGAGTGGTCAAGGATTGAGAGAGTCCATAATATCTGTCTCATTTCCCCTCTTGTGGGTGGGGCTGAGGGGCCCCCCAGGTGGAGTTTAAAGGTGCTGCATCTGGTTGAGGCTGTGACCTAGAGTCCTTAGCTCAATGGAACCCTTTTTTGCACTTGGGGCAGCGAGTCTTGGGGTGGGCTGTACCTCTTGAGCAGTGGCTATGAAAGTGGCCAAGTCCCGCACAGTTCCAGCAGCCTTCCCATGTGCCAAAGTGGGTGGGTTTTCCTTGTGAAAAAAGAGTCTCCAAGGAAGCGGTCGTAGCCTTAATAGGGCCCACCCTGGGGCCTAAGTCTCTAGTAGTGAGTACCCATTTGTGAATGTTATCATCGCAAACAAACATGGTAGTATTATGAATAGGGGTGTTTAGGCCCTCCCAAGTAAACTGTTTGATAAGCACCTCTCAGGTGGGTCCAGACTCCACCCTCCATTCTACTGCCTTGATGACATGGGTAAGGAAGTCTGTGAAGGACTCCCCTGACTATTGAATCAAATTATGAAAAAGACTTGTGGGTCACAGGGGCAGACACATTTAAAGGCCTTGAAGGCCAAACCAGAAACTTGTTGGAAATAGGCATGGAGGCCAATAATAGACTGGGATATGGGGTCAGTTTATTTTCTGTGACCCATGACAATGTCCAATGTAATGTTGAGGCCGTATTGGAGATTTAGGCTTGCCTGGTTTTCAGCCTGATTGTCATAGGCTGCTCACCAGTTTAGAAAGACTGATGGTTCTAATACTGCCTTTAGTAAATTATACCAATCAGAGTATGTTTGTAAATGTAAAGACCATTGGGAAAGAACTTGTTTGAAATATGGGGATTCAGGGCCAGATTGCTCAGCTGCCTTGTGAATAAGAGTGAGGTCGGCGAGTGGGGTCGGCAGCCATGGACACTGCACCATATCGGGGTTGACATTAACCAGAAATGCAGACAAAGATGGGTGAGGATTTAAGGAGGGTGGTCTAGGAGGGAGGGGCATCTTCCAGGGGAAGAGGTGGGGTGGTTAGTGTGGGGGGAGAGAGTAACTCCTTCCATGGGTATTGGGGCGGGGGAATTTCTAGGCATGGTAGCTCTAGGAGAGTATCCTGAGATTTAGGCAAAAGATCTCCTTCCTTATTGGAAGTGGGCTCAGAGGTGGCATCCACCTCCAGGTCTGGGAGGTCTGGGGTCTAGGTAATAGCCAGATCTACACTAGATTGCTCCAGGCAGTGTTTTGTTGTGGGCTGAGATGACTTCCTCAGGAGAGGAGGATTTAAGTCTAACAATGATAGCCAGGAAGATTGGTATGAACGATGGGGGAAGAGTGATCCCTTACCCAACCACCCTTTTTTGGGCCAGGAAGAAGACCCACATTCACGTGTCAGGGTCCCACATGTTTTCAGGGGAGACCCACGGAGCTAAATTAGTGGCTTCATCCCCAAAGTGTTCGATATCTTTTGGTTTTACTTTCAACCCTCTGGTTTTGAGGGGAAATTTGAGTGCTGCTGTTTGTGGTTTCCTGCATTGTGGTGGTAAATTGCCCATTGTGGGAGGGTCTCATGAAAAAGAATTTTCCACAAAAATAGAAGATGAGGGTTACTATCAAGAGGGCACAAAGGAAGCAAAGAAGCACCATGAGCCACTCAGATGTAAACTGCCCTGACATGTAAGGGTGTATTGGATCCAAATGTCTTGTGATCAGTGAGGAACTTCTGAAGGTCATGACCTCTTCAGCCATATGCTCACATGGTGTCTCCAGGACAGGCAACAGGGTCACCTGAAGCCTGGGCTCTGAGTTCGGGGTGGATCAGCCCTTATGTGAACTCACCTGGATAAGCCAAGAAGGGAGAGGTGCTGACGTGGGCTTCAGGACCACGTGGAGGAGTTGCCTCCCTGATCTAACAAACTAGTCCAACAATAAAGACCACAGAGAGGGTGGAGGGGACAGAGGAGGGGGCTACTCATTCACCATCAAGCAGCTGAAGAAACAGACAAATCCAGGGGCCTACTTACCAAACAAACCGAAGTTCTGGGTGTTGCCAACACTGTGGGCAGGGGTCCCTGTTCGGGCGCCAGGTGTTGTGGGTCCTCCTCAGGCCAGCTGTGAGGACTCTGACCTGGATCAGGTCCCCTGCTGATGTGGGGGCAAGAGGCATGGAGTCAATACATAGACACTGGGAGTCGGGTAGAAGCAAGCATTAGGCCAGGTGCTGCAGGCTCATTTAATGCAGGAAGGAGCAGGCCATATTTTTCCTTTTTCTCCACCCTCAAGTCCCTTTAGTCAGCATATCATTTTCTGATTGGTCCACAACACACAGTCTGTAAGTAGTCACTGAGTTCCCAAGCAGGGTAGAGAGGCACAGGCTCCTTTTGTGGGCTTCTTTTGGTGGGCTATTTGCGGACCAAGAAGTGAAGTGAATTCTCACTGGATCCCAGGTTCTGGGTCTGTGCCATCTTTGGAGGCCTCCTGCTACAAGGAATGTGTGGTCAAAACAAGTATCATGAGTGCAGTCCATTCACGAAGGCAGAGGAAGTCTGTGCAGGACTTTCACTTGGAAAATCTTCCAAGAAACACCAGCAGGAAAGTAGAGAGGTGAAAAAACAGTGAGAAAGAAGGGAGTGAAAATGTAAAGACCTATACTGCTACTCATCCCTCCACATACTCCCTTCTCTGCCCTAGTCTTCCATTGCCCACCCTGTTTGACTCTTTCTATACTATTATTCTCCTTTCATCTCCAAGAATCCCATGGCCATTTTTTGAGTTTCCTGACCTTTCTGGATTTTCAAATCAAAACATGCTTATCTAGGATTTTAGAGCTGTGTGGAATGGAGAATTACCATAGTAGAGTTTCTTAAACTACACACATACACACACACACACACACACACACACACACACACACACACACAAACACACAACCAAATGCTGGGCATGGTGGCACATATCTTTAATTCCAGCACTTGGGAGGCAGAGGCAGGCAGATATCTGTGAAAGTGAGGTCAGCCTGGTCTACATAGTAAGTTTCAGGTCAGCTGGGGCTATGGGAGAACCTTTTTTAAAAAAATAAAATAATAGGGAGGCTGGGGAGATAGCTCAGCAGTAAAGAACAGTGACTGTTCTTGCAGAAGACCTGGGTTTGAATCCCAGTACCCAGATGGCAGTTAACAACTGTCCCTAATTCCAGTTCCAGGGGATCCAACAGCCTCTTCTGTCCTCCACCATGCACTGCACAACATGGGTGCACTTATCTACATGCAGGCACAATACGCACATAATCATAAAATATAAAATAATAATTAAAATATTTTGAAAATAAAATAAAAAAAATAAAAGAGATTAAATGACTTATAACACAGAGGCAATGCCTCTACTAGATACCATAGGCTAGCAAAATAACATGCCAAGCCAGGAATGGGCTCCTTCTCTTAAACTATTGACCAGTGGTCCCATAGACACTCAAACAATACTGGCCATCAGCCCTACCCTTTGTTACCTACTAGAACTTAATGGCAGGTCCCTATACTGAGCATACTACATACATGACCCATAGAACAAACAAGGAGAAATTACCCTGGTGCTGACTTCAGAGCCTCATCTCTACTGGCTAGTTTCACAGTGCCAGAAACTGCTGTGCATGCTGCCAGAAGGAAAAAAAAAATGTCTTCATCCTTACCTGTTGTGAATCCTGTGAACTACAATAAGAACTGGCCTTGCAAGATATGCCCACTGGTGCAAGAGAAACATGAATATTGTAACCAACCATTGTAATTGGAGTTAAGATCTGCTTCATAGGATGGAGTCCATACCTAACATTGATGTCAGGCTGTTGCACTAAATTTTTCCCTCTTCCCTGAGTTACCTGTGCTCATTCAAGGTCTCACAGTTCTAATGGATTGACAAAACCTACATGATACATACTATTTGGGTTTTGCATAGTTAATGACATCCAGGATGGGGTGACTTACACAAGCATGAATTCTCATAGGCTTTTTGTTCCTCATATTTAAAATGCACATGCCATCCGTGCGCCCCCACAGACTCCCCCTCCAACAATTCCTGCAAGCTTTTCAGGTGAGGTTCACCTGTGAGAGTTCCACCCCTTTTCCCAGTGCACTCAGCGTCTCTCAGCATAGGTCTCTTGACCTGCCCCCATCAATTCTAACTTTACTGAGGAACTTCCAGGTTACAAAGGCTTAGTCAGGACCATGAGGGTAGACAGGTCACTAGAGCCTAATACTAGATAGTATTAAACTAACTTGCAGTGACTTATTATTATGCCCATAGATTAGTGCATCTCTGAACTCTCACCAGAGAAGTTTCCTATTCATCAAATGGTGGTTAACACAGAAATCCATTAACTGGCCAATATGCTGAGAACAACAGGCTGTACAAACTTCTGCTTCCCAAGGCTCAGAGATATTTGCAGAAGAGGGAACTGAAAGATTGTAGGAGCCATAAGTGGTGGATGAGCACAAGGAAATAGAATCTTCCAGACAGCTAGTCATTACTCATACGAACTCACAGCAGTGGTGATACCATGTACAAGTTCCGAGCAAACTCAAACCAGACAAAATCACAGTATAGATATGTGGAACTTGGTAAGAATCCTCAACCCAACTTAAGAAACTTTTGGCAATGGATGGCTGCTGGGAAAGGTAGATACTGTTTCTCCCAAGGATGATAATAGAGTACATTAAATTTGGCAAAGTGCAGTAAGGGGAGCTGTGATTAGGGAGGAGATGTCAGTATCAGAAAATTATATTGAATGAAAATTGTAAATATTCAATTAAAATTTAAAAAATTTTACTCTAATGCACATTACCTCTTTTCAAAACGAAGCTGTAGAACTCTGGGAGAGATGAATACCTTTCTCCAGCATTTTATCAAGTGAGAGGAAAGAGAGTCTGATGTTGTATGTATAAAAGCATTTTACTCACCAGTAAGGGCTGATTCATAATAAGGAAAGTATTAATTAATTTGGATTTCTATGAACCTTGATACATGTTTCTATATATGATGACCAAGAAAATAAAAACCTCAAAATCAGAAAAGAAACAAATGAACAAAACAACAACAAAACACACCTCAACACAGAAATGCAAACATTCACATGAGTACTGCATAGGGGATGCATGAAGGACAACCAAGTGTCACTCCCAGTATATAGGTTCCAATCATTACATTCTATCAGACCTCAGGGTAATTCCAGTCCAATTTGTAAACTTTCCAAGATGGCCTTGGTTATAATTTCTAAGATAATGATTTCAGGTTTATACTTAAGAGGACTCTATTAGATGGAGAGATGTTGATATAATTGGTGTCAAAATTATAATCAATATTGAACCTTTTCTTCCTTCACAGTCCTTTCAATATTTCTTACCCCTAGTTAACACTTACAAATTTTGTGTATTTATGGCACTTACAGCACTTACAGAGCTCAGTGAATGATACTGGCATCAAATTTGAAAGATACGTGTCTGGTGCCTCTCTCTGACCAGGGCACATTTGTCACAGAGAGTTGACCACACCTTCAAATCTCACATGCTACTATATTCTTGATTATCGAAAGCACTCCAAGGCTGGTGAGTGGCTCAGCAGGTAAACGTACATGCTACCAAGTCTGGAAACCTGAGTTAAATTCCCATGTTGGAACCAATTATTCCAAGTTGTCTTCTGATACCACATGTGAAATGTGACACACTCAATGCATGCATACACACAGACAAATAACCACACGATAAAATATACAATAAACTAATTTTAAAATTGAGATTCATAAAAATAAGCACTCCTGGTTATAATGATAAAGAGAATCAATTACACTTCAAATTAGAGGAACCCTTTCCAGCTGGTTTAATGTCAGATATGAAAGCAGGCCTGATGCTGGAGTTCTAAGTCTATTAAGTCCTTGGCCATGGCCTTCACTGTAAGTATTCTTCCATTTTGACTGTACTCACTACACTGACCGAGGCTAAAGCTATGCAGTAAAGATGCATTTATTTGCAAAGTGGGGTTTCTGAAAGTGAGGGAAATAAAAGCCATTTTCTTTTTCACCATTAGCTCTCCAGATATGTATGTTTACCTCTGAGGGGAGCATGAATAAATTCTACTTTTTGTGTGTGCATGTATTTATTTAAGAATTCATAATATCTAGCTTGAGCTCTTGTTTGGGAAAGTGCTCATTTTGTTTGAGTACACTCATTTGTGTAGACAGAATTGCCAGATGTTTAAATTTTGCTTTCTTTATTTCCATGTTTGAGACATGACAGCTGTTCAGACTCCTCTGAGCCCCCTCTTTAGCTCCATATGGTGAGGTGAACTACTAACAATGTTTGAAGCTTGAATAGTAATCTTGTTCAGTTGGGGGATACTTAAATGTGAGGTAAAGTTTCACAATTCTTAGGAAATTGATTCACTTAAAGAATATTTTTGTGCTGGACATGGTGGCCCACACCTTTGATCCAGCATTCAGGAATCAGAGGCAGGATGCTCTCTGTGAAATCAAGTTCAGGGTTGTCTGGGTATCCAGTCCCAGTCCAGCTGGGGATACAGAGAGACCCCATTGAAAAAAGAAAATAATATTCATTTGCTTGATTTAGACTTTTAGAAAACTCTTCCTGCACTGATTTTTTTTTCAAGGTTTAGTGGTAGTCTTTCTGGATCAAATAGTGGCTAACTTGACACACTTTCTATAGCTGTGATTATATGCAAAGAGAGATTTGATATATTGTTATAACCCTGAATGACCTAGATATACTTTAGATTGTAGTGAGATGTTCTTGATAGTTCTTTATCATATTATTTCACTGTTGGAATTCTTTTGTAGAATTCCAGGTATATGAGATAAATACATTACATACAAGAATTCATGCCAGTCTGATAAGGACTTAAAGAGAGATAGATTTTAGTCCCCTTCCAGAGAGAAAAACTCAAAAAGAAAAGGAAAAATGTGGAAATTAGCTTTCTCAATGGTCTGCCTCACCCTTTCCCAGTTAAAGTTAAGCTGACTATATGCTCAGCTCTTATAGAGAGAAAAGGTAGGCTCTCATAGAGAGAGAAGGTGATATCAGAACTTTCTTCTCCACAGTATGTAAGAGTCATGGTTGAGCTCCCTGTTCAAGCATAAACAGAGCACCCAGTTTGGCCAGGAAGCATTGTAATTAAGAACACGACAGTACACTGTATACAAGTTCCAACTGTAGATTTGGATGACAATGAACAGCCAATAGGATGTTACTATATTTAGATCCCCTTTCAACTGCAGATCTATTAAACTGGAAAGGCTCTCTTCAGTACACAGAAAATGACAGATTTGCTTGTCTCATTTTTACCATTTTCTAGTCCTGATCACACATTCAAACTTTTTAAATACTGAACTTAATGGTGGAAGAAATTAGTAATCAGGAAGATTAAAGAGGAAGCCCAGCTCCACCACCAAGAAGACATTGTGCAGATCCCTCTGCCTATGGTAGTTGCTGCTCCATTGTTGGAACCTAACTAGAATGAGAACAGTGGGGGAATAGCTAATCTGTATCATTATGGGTAGTGCATCAAAGCAAGGTTAAGGAAAGGGATAATCAAACCCAGAAATTTAAATAATGTACAAAAATTACAACAGTACCTAAATGTGGATCCCTTGGAATTTTTACAAAGAATTTATGGTTTATTGCAAGTACTTGGACAGTCATGCACTAGCTCCAGAGAACATGCATATTGTCAATAAAAGCTTTATCAGACAGAGAATCTCTGATACACAAAGAAAACTCCAGAGTTTGGGAGGGGCTATAGAAATAAACCCATTATCAACTGGTGAGGCAGGAATAGCCTTTAAACTATACAACAAAAGAGAAAGAGAAAAGACCAGGCAAGCTAAAATGGATATTTTAGCCATAGCCAGAACAGAATGTTAGGAAAGGAAAGATAAGTGGGTCAGAGAAACTTAGAAAATTCAGTTTCTGTGTCTTCCCGGAACAATGTGCTTATTTTGAAGGGACACTAAATAGCTAAATAGCTAAGAAGAAAGAGCACAGAAAGGAGAGTTAAGGGAAGACTTGGAGACAGATGGACCAGGGCTATGATTCAGATACTGAACAAAGAGGCCTTGGCACTCTCCTTGATCTTTTGGAATCAATTGTTGTTTCCCCACAGGAGATCTAGGTACAACTGACAGTGGACTATCAAATCATGGGACTCGTTGTCAACAGCAATTCTAGCCATTAAATCATTAATACCATTAAGTCCGTGACTGTTATAGCAGTTTCAAGAGAGATACAACCTAAACCTGTCCTAAAGCCTATGGATTGCCAACCAAGAGGCAGGAGATTAGAATAATTTTCTCTATATTCAGGAATCTCCAAGTGCTATGGTTGAGATGAAATTTGATATACTGACTAAGTAAGTGTCTGTCTGCAAGAAGAAAAGCTTCTCTTCAAGATGTACCAGCACATGTCTTGAGACTGCAAACATTCTTCCACTCTGAGGAAGTATACAAGGAACCCATTCCTGTGCAATCTACAAGAAGGTAAGAACATGTGTGTAACTGGGATGCAGGAGAAGAGCTCAGTGCACAATCAATGAAGATGGAATTAAAAAAGGAAACTATATGCCAGGGGAAAAACAGTATCCCCAAAAGAAAGAGGCTTATTAAGTCAGTTTTGGAGAAATTCCTTCAATATGGTCATTTACATCATCCTATCATGCTCTAGTCCTGACAGGCAAGAACCTGCATACAAATGATTTTAGAGTTACTAATGATACTGTGTCAGATAGTCACCTACTGTGTAAACATTTATGCCTTAATAACTGATATACTTGTAGATTAAGAATGATTTCCTGTATGGACATTAACGATGCTTTCTCTTATACCCCACTTGAAGACAAGGCTCAATTTCTGCTCACTTTTGAAAGACAAGGACCAATGTCAGAAAACATATTTCAGTGACTTGTTTTGCTTTGGGGTTTCAAAACTTTGTCCATCATTTTTGATGAGGTTTTAGTAAAAAGTCTGAATAAATTTGCAACTAGAGGAATATTTTTGATACGATATGTTGATATAACACCACCTTTGTGCTAAATCATTAACCACATTGTGGAAACAAAACACACAGTTGCAAAACTCAGATTATAAACAGTAATTTACCTTGGATTGGAATTAAACAAGGAAACAGCTTGATATCTGATTGGAAACAGGTGATTGCTTGCATGAACAGTTTTGTAAATGGAAGGCAGCTCTGAGAGTTTCTAAGCATTGCTCTGTACTTCCAATTTTGAGCCACCAGCTTTGGAATCACACAAAACCCCTTTATGAATCCAGAAAGAGCTATATTCAAAGTCCTCTTTTAGGACTAGAGTGTCAATGGGCATGTGACACTCTTTTGGAAAAGTTGGTATCAGTACCAACCTCGGGGCTACCCAATCCTACAATGTCCTTTAAATTGTACATCCATGAGAAACATTATGGGGTACTCATTTGAGTGCTAGAAAACAGAAAGCAGGACATTTAATGGCAGCAGAATCAATGGGAAAAAAACAAAACAATCTTATTTGATAATCCCAAAGTTGTGAACTACCACAGCTGGAATCCAGCTATCCTGTTCTGAATAGTGGAAATGGTCTGTAATTTGGGACATAAATGTTAGGGAATTTTCAACAGAGATTATTCAGGCAGATGGAATTTATCAGATTACCTACTGATGGCTTTTGAATGCAAACTGTTTATCCATGGAAGGAGCTTCATGGAAGAGGGACACATTTCCACTGGGTATGCTGTGGTAATGCTGGGTAAGATAACAGAAGCTCTGTCCAGGCTGAGCTCAGCAGGTAAAGTGTTGGCTATGCCAACATGAAGACCCGATTTCATACCCTCAGCAACCATACAAAATCTGGGCATGAAGGCACACATTAGTAAATCTGGCACTGAGGAGTAGAGACAGGTGGAGCTGTGAACTCACCAGCTAAACAATCTAGTTGCAATGGTGAGCTCCAGGTTCAATGAAAGATGTCTCCAAAAAGGTAGTGTGTGATAGAAGAAGGCATCCTCTCATGAAACTTGAGTCTCCACATAAGCACACTTGGGAAACACCCTCTCTATACACACACTTGCACAAAGATGCATACTCTACACACATGCACATACATACCATTAATAAATAACAAATAAACCCATGTCCTCCCACCTGGTATACCTATGCAGAAAGTTGAATGAATTGTACTCATGCTTAGCAATCGTCCCGAGGAAAACAAGTCAACATCCATACTGATTCCAGATACACCTTCATGATTGTGCATGGTGCTAATTGGAAAGAAAGAGGACTGCTAACTTTAGGAAATAAAACACCAAACACTCTGGAAGTATCAGTCTTGCTTGAGGACATTGCCTTACTAGTGCAAATAGATATTACCTACTGTCAGGGACAGCAAAAGACTTCTACCAGTGAATCAAAGTGCTGACAGAGTTGTAAACCACCAAGGAGAAGCACTTGATTGAATCTGATACCATTCTTGAACATCTCTATATTCCAAGCGTAGTCTAAGTAGGGGTGGCAGGAGGAATCAGTCCAAGAATGGAGCCCTGATAACATGAACCCCAATTCATCATGGAAACTTAATGACCATGGGGTTTTTTTTCCTTTTAGGATGCACTCTAGTACATCCAGTTTTTAAGCATTTACATGAGAGAACAAATCATGGAAGACATACATTAATAGATTGAATTTGAGTTTACTTAAAGGTCCCACACTATTAAATGACAGTTCACAGAACAATACAAAGATACAATTTGTGTGTGAAAAATAGCCTCAAGGCAGAACACAGCCTGCCTCAGAAGTAAATGGAGTAAAAGGACATGATTCTTTGAAAATTCCAGATAAACTTAACTCTGGTGCATAAAACAATAGATAATTATAAAATCTTATTATTTTTGTGGTTAGCTTTTTTAAAAATTCTGGCTGGAAGCCTGCCCTTCTAGGATGGAGAAAACGACTAAAGTAACTAAATTGCCAGTCTACAAGATTATTTCCATGTTTTCTAATGTATCTAGGCAGGGATTAGTAGTCTTGGATGCCACTGAGGATGGACCCCCTCCCTCATGGTCAGGGTTCCATGGCCCTGCCTCCCATTTTCCCCTAGTAACCCTAAAAAAGTAAACATCAGCTTGCTCATTCTCTGTCCTTCTAGCCCAAAGAATTGAGCACCTCTGACCCTAAGTAGACACATGGTATTTTTATCTGCTCCAGAGATCCGAATATTATATATTGTTGTTTCTTTCCTGAAGAGTTCATATAGCTGAGCCTGTCAGTCACTTGGCTGGGATATCACTCCTCAGAAAGGTTGATTCACCTGAAGACATGTTAAGGAAAGGGGAGGAATCCCTGAGTATCTAATATATTTTTTTAATTCCACTTATAAGAAAAAATGGATATGATATTGTTGATCCTTTTAGTGGGATTCTAGCATTGAATAGAATTAATAAGCAGTATGTAAGTCTCCTGCCTTTGGCAACTTGACCATTACTGTATATTGTGAAAGAAAGTGAAACATTAAATATCAAAATATACAAAATTCCTAGAGGAGATGGAAAGATGAGTGACAACATCTATGACTGGAAAGACACAGGGTGTTTCTTTTTATAATATCTCCATTTAGCAGAACTACTTAGTGTATACAGAAGCCTGGAAAAAAAAAGTGTACATAACCTTAAGCAGGTGACAAATCTAAATCCACCTGTCATTTATAGACCACCCCTGGACTGGGTTGACTCCCCAGAAACAGATGATGATTATATTTTCATCAAAACAATTATCAGGGATGAAGAGAAACAGATTTCTTTGACTGTGGAGGAATAAGAGCATGTTTTCTGATACTTTCTTAATGTAAGTGAAAGTGAAATTAAAGTTCTGCTGTTCTATAGAACACCATTCTGTTCTGCTACTAATAATCACAAAAGATGGAATTGGATAAGTAGATAGTACCTGCTCACCAAATCCTCTAGTAAAATGTAAGCATATTTGGAGTTCAGGCCTAAAGTTAATGGAAAATCTGTCTCCTGTCAGAGCTGTAAAGTTTCCTCATTAAGTCTCTTGCGCCAAAGACTATATTGCTCATGAAACTAATAACAATTTCCACTGCTAAGATTCTATAGTCACCTCAGCACAATGGTGATATCACATGTTGTAAAGACTGCAGCTAAGTATGGCTTTCCCTATTGTCTTTCTTCACAGCAATACTTATTTCTCTACCGGAACCTGATACAACTGACCATTTGTCCCATGACTGTGAGGCTTGACTGGCCATTATTAAGTGAGTTCTATCTGACTCACTGAGTTACATGTTTTAAGTATGAATTTTCCATGACCAAGTTATAACAGGAAGCACTATTTTAGGAAAATATAGCATGTATTGGGATACACAGTAGCATTTCTATGACTGATTTTACTGGCATTATATAGAAATGCAATAAATCTGCAATCAGTAGGAAGTTAGATTCTTCAAATAAGGGTTAAGATCACCTCTCCAGGTAAGAAAATCAGAGTAGCATAGGTATTGTCTTTGTAAAGACAGTTAAAGCAAACCTAGTGAGAGACCATATTCACCCTCAAGAACAGCATAGGAACTAGCTAGGCGACAGATAGGCCAGTGCTACTTGTATATTAACTGCTGTTTTATTTGTTCTCTTTCCCTCCTGTAAGATGTGGGAGTCAGTGTACAATTTAGATTTAACTCAGGAGAGGAGAGTTTGCAAGTCAAACTGGTTTGGTGTGGAGGGTGACTGAAGAGACTTTGAGTGTACTCTTCTTGGAGAAAAGACAACTTGTGACATGATGGGCATTTATCCAAGGTTAAATGGAGTCATGAAGGATAAAATAAAAATAAATAATAGATGAAATTAACTCACAATTTCCAAATCTCACCTCACTTTTGACAGTCACACAAGATAAGCTGTTATCTAATCATCAGAGTGGAATTTGATAACCTTAAGAAAGTTTCTTACAGACATAAACTCCAGCTTGCTTCCTGTTACAGGTGTCTCACCCCTCTCTGGAGTAATATCAGGTATTACACCACACTTATCTTGTTAGTGTAGTATTGATACAATGATCCTTTTGATTTATTACAGTAAATATATTATAAATATCTTAGTTATATTTCTATTTTTTATTACACACATAAAATTTGAAATTATTAAAATCTATAAATACATTTCCTA
>NW_008347042.1:7144948-7149901 GCF_000622305.1 Nannospalax galili
CTGCATCTATAATCCTCAAGCAACAGTCTTATCTGATTTTCTATTATTATTATTTTATGCTTAAAACTAAAGTGGAGCGGTTTCTTCACAAACAGCACTGAGTGATATCACCAGCAAGGAAGCAGACTGTGAAGCATAAATAATGTGTGGCACATTCAGAAGGTACGTATGTCTTTTCTCCTTGACAGGTGGAGCAAAATACCAAACTGGGCACAATATGTACTTTTTGCACTAGAGATTTTTTTCAGAAACCAGTTATAACAATGGCTTCTGATTTTGCAAATTATCATTAACCTCAGGTCCAACTGAGACTGGAAGATGAGCCCTAAGCAGCCTGGCATTTTAATCACCTAACATCAGTCTGATGATGTGTAGTAAAAAGATTGAAATAGTGTTGGACTTGTAGAATTTGCAACAAACTTTTTTTAGGAGTGAGAGGCCTTAGAGATCAAACCTGCAGCAGTGTAGAAAGGAAGCAATCTATTATCCACAGGCATGTCATCGCTCAGAATCGCTTTAGCGCCTGTCACTTCCTGAAACATTCTTGTTGAAGCTAACCCAGCAATAAGCTGCAGAGCTGGCATTTATGTTTTCATCATGATAAGCAGTATGACCTGAGCATGCTACCTGACCTAGAAATATGCAAACTATAAATACAAGCACACATCTTCATGTTCATTAATAACAGATCCTAATAAACAAGATCTAATTAGGCATGTATTTACAAAATACCTACAATGTCAGGAATCATGCAAAAAAAAATGAGAAAACAGAGTTCTACACTAAATGATAGAAATTCATGGAAACCAATGGTTTAAATCTTTTTGTAGTTTTCTTTTGTTTTGTTTGTTTTTGACACAGGGTCTCTCTGTAGCCCCAGCAAGCCTGGAACTCCCTGTGGAGACCAAGACTATGGAAGTCTTGATCTCTCAGAAATTTGACTACATTTAAGTGCTGGGATTAAAGGCCTAATCTACTATCCCCACTTTGATGTTTTAAATCTTAAAATAGCTTAAGTATGTTTATTCCTCTGGTTACAATATTTTAGGTCACTTTTTATAAACATTTAAAATTAAGTATATTTTTGTAAAAAAAGTGTATAGTGTTCATGGTGGTGGTTTTCCTTCTATTTCAGAATAAAAATGGCTATATATTTCTATACCTTTACTGTCATTAATTATTTCTCAGTAAAATGCCAATGCATGCAGTAGATGGGTGAATAAATGGTGAAATGATACCTGAAATATTATACTAGCATCTTTTTATTTTCTTAGTGTTTCCTCTGCTTTCTGTTCCTTTTTGAAACAAAGCCTCATGTAGTCCAGAACGGCCTTGAAATGATCCTCCTGCCTTTATCTCTCAAATACTTGGATTACAGGCAAGCACGGCAATGCATGCTTTTCTAAGTCTTTGAATGACTGTGATATCTTTCTGTGATGTATTCTCAGACCTTTGAAATTGGAACCACCTCCCACAAAGAGCATTTTGGCAAAGGTATTCCAGAAAGAGAATCTTGTCATACAATTAACCAGAAGATATTTTAAGTAACATAAAGAAACATATGTTAATTATATTTTCATTATAAATGTTACTCTCCAAAAATAGATTGTCACAATTTAGAAGTATATTTTCAAGAAAAAAGACAAATTGTATATTATTGCCTTTACTTAAATTATGAAAGACAATTTTTTTTCATGCAAGGAAATGCTTCCTTTACATTCATATATGTCTCCCAATTGTCTAGCTCCTCCAATGAGCATGGCCTGCCTCAGAGTGAGGACTTTGGGGGTGTGGCTGGGAGCCATCTTGGAACCGAAGCCATGAGCCTGAGAAGTCTCCAGCCAGGTGGGCAACAGCTGAAACACAGAACGGACTGATTCTTATGGACCTGGGGTGATTGCAGGTCCCAGAGGCATGAGCAATATATGGGCGTGCCACGGTCTGATAAGGCAGGCTCTGAGGCACAACAGGCAAGGCACTGGGTACTCATTTTTTGTAAGTTAATAAACACAGAAAATATATTATATGGTTTGTCTGATCACACAGGAGACCAAGAGAGAATTTGGGCCACAACATATTAAGAAAATGTTTATGTTTTATAACACACTTGGCTATTTGTTAGCCAAAAATTGAACATCTCCGCATCTGACTTTTTTGGCAGACATTATGATTCTGAACATATCATTTGTATAAAACAGCATTATATACTCCACTACACATTTTAAGTTCTGACCACTTTGGATTTATGAAATTTTGAAACTATTCACTTACCTCTCACAGTTACATCACCCAGTTGGAATCTAACACTGTTCCTCATGCCACAGGATAAGCCTCATAGGCATCATTGGAAAGGTCACGATAAAGTATTTTCATTCAAATGTACCTACATTCTTTCTGCATGCATTTAATGTACTATTGACTATGCTTTCTGTGTGTATCATTAAGTGTTAATAATGCTTCTGGGAAGTTATTTGTATGTATAACTTTGGCCTATAGATACATTAGCTTTGAATAATGCAAACTATTCAAATTGGTACTGAGGAATGATCAAGATTGCTACTCATGTAAAAATGAAGTTTTATCCTATTAAGATTCCCAGAGAAAATATATTGGAAGTCCTTATCATATTGGCTTAAAATAGTTGATGCCACATTACTCATTAGGAAACTGTCACTCATAAAGTCCTATGGCAAAAAAAGAATTTTATAATGCTATATATCTTCTCTAACTATACATATTCGGTTCTGATTCCAGGAAATAATGCATGCTTTTTTTCTTTAGTTTGTAGTCAGCAGTTTTGCATTTGGATTTAATGACCACTCACCATAATGCTTTCAGTGGTAAATCATCCATCTGTTGAAAAACCATTGAGAACTTATGTGCCAGTGTGTCATGTACACACAACTATAAATAAAGCAGTTTTGATAACTAGCTCCATGAAGCTTACATCTCAGTGTGGAAGACAGAAAAAGATAAAGTGATAAAGAGGTAAATAAGGAAAACAAGAAAGGAAGTTTGAAATTTGGATGTGTGGATCGACAATTTTCATTGTTGGGGTTTGGACTTACTTTTTTCCGATTTCTTCCTTCTTGCCTGTTCTCTCTCGGAAAAAAGTAAGTCCAAACTCCAACAATGAAAACTGTCAATCCACACATCAAGCACACTGTGGCAAGAGGTGGCTCTACTGGACTTTGGGAGCACTGCCATCACAACTTAGCTAGTTATAGCCCATAGCCCATGTAGATAACAGGTAAATGTCCACAGTTTTCTATGTCTTCAATGGCAGAGGGGTGACACTCCTCTAGAGATTTAAGGTCTCACAGTTTACTCACAAAGTCCTTCCAGGCATCATCTCTTAAGAGTTCTGTGTTAACTACTTTTCCTGTTGCTTTGGTGAAAACAAAAATATACCCCAACAAAACAACTAACAAGGGAAAGGAATTAATTTTGTTCACAGTTTGGGGGTGTTATCCATCATGATGGTAAAGTCTTGCTCTCAAGAATTTGAAGCAACTGGTCACATGCATCTTGAGTCATGAAGCAGAGAACAGTGAATGATAGTGCGCATCTTGCTTCTTCCTTTTTATTCAGCCCAGCACTGCAGCCCACAGAAAGGTGTTTTCCACATTCAGAGTGGTAGCCCTACATAAATTAATCTAATCTATATTAATTAGCAGGCTTGCACAGGCTAACTTAATCAGATAATCCCACACAAGCATCCCCAGAGGCTTGTCTCCTAGACAGTACTAAATTCTATCAAGCTGACAATCAATATTAACCATAGTAGGCTCCCTGTACAGATTCTCACCTTGTATAACACTGTCTGCATTTCTAGGCTTTCCTGTAAAATACCAGTGGAAATCACTATTATCCTATAATTCTCACATTATAAATATTTGAAAAACCTGTATATTGTGGAAAATTACCAGGTCTGATGCCAGTATGCACTATGCCTGGGTTCAGTTGAGCATTGGCTAAGGAGAATACAGAGACACTTGATAGCCTGCCAGAATATTAACCTGATCCAGGCATGCAGATCTCCCAGGGATCTTCATAAAGCAAATTTACCCTGGAAGACTTGTAAGATACTCTTGCATCATCTTTTTATCAGTTTTAAATAAATTAGTTTATTAATTATATAGCAAGACAAAGTGAGATAGACAGACAAACATATAGCAAAATATCAAACTGGGTGCTCAAAACTGAGCAGAAATTGACTGCAGAAGTTGAGGCAGTCAGCTGGAGTTCCAGGTTGAACTTTCTCTCCAGGAAAAATATTCTCGATGCTGAACTTCCAACTTCTCTTTCCTACTGTAGGCATTTTTATATCATGGCCTAGACATTAGTAACTTCTCTTGGTTTACTTCCTAGCTAATTTCAAGGGCATGATGTTTTAACGCTTGGGCTGTTTTTCTGTTCTCTTCCTGCCACAGAGACAGGGGGACCAGCCCATACCCAGACAAGGGGTCTTAAAGGACACTTGACATAAATATGCTTGGTTCTGAAGTGATGGGAACCAACCCCACTTCCAGAGTCAGTTTCTTAGGAAGCTCAAACATCACAGGACAATTTAGCAATATAATGAGCATTACTGCACCCTTCTAACTCTATAAAAAATAATGAATTCTTGTAAAAAGGGGCTTGTGAAAAATATGTTAATTTGTCTAAACTCAAAGGAACTATGAAAGGAGAGATTCTTCATCTGGGTTCCATGTGTATCTAAGTTGTCCATTGATTGGTTGCAGAAGATTCTTAGACTCTGAAATTACATGAGCGATTGGTGGGCAAGAGAATTTTGTGACGCAGCAAGCTGAAGACTTATTAAAGGTATTAAAGGTATTTACTGTAAACACAACTTTTTAAAAAATTATTTATTTAATAATCACATACTTAGAAGAAGCATTTCATTACAACAGCATTGACATATTCAATAACAATTTCCTGAGCTAAGAT
>NW_008347042.1:7150025-7164686 GCF_000622305.1 Nannospalax galili
AATGCAATTGACACTAAGATGTTTGCACATGTGTTTCTAATCTCTGTATATCTGATTATTACTAGTCACATTCAGTTACTTTCTGAGCTCCTTGGCATCTGAGCATGGATATAAAGTCATCAGGTACATTTCAATGGTAATGTTTTTCACATCTACTAATCATTAAGGAGCAAATTTTTATGCTTTGAAACCCAACTTGTTTAACTTTAAAAAAATTACTGAGAATTTCATACATAGATATAAAGTGTTTTCATCAAATCCACGCCCACTCCCTCCAAAATAGAAAAAAACAAGAAAGCCTAAGCAAGAGATGAAGGTCTGTATAGGTTTCCTATGATATATAAAGGATGAGACAAAAATAATATACACATAATCTTAAACTTTCTAAGATCTTAGTCAACTAGTTTAAGGAACAAAATATATGTCTAATCAAGGTTTATCTACATAGCACATGGTAGTTAAAAGTATCAGACTGGTGTAACTAATCTTATTGAAGGTTTAACAGCCATACTTTGAGGCCTATACTAATCTGGCCAGGAGGACTTAAAAGACATGTTTTGCTTCTTGCCCTCCAAGGTTGACTGAGTTGCAGGGAACACTGAAGCATTTCTCAACATGTCCTGTAACTGTGATGAATCACCTGTCCTCCAGCTCAGGGAGTCCACGGAGATACCACCAGATGGAGTTAACCAGTATCCAGTCTACCAAGAAGAGAGTCAACTCAGAAGAATCATTTCCTCCGTTCTTCCAAGTGAAGCCAGCCATGGTCAAGCAGGACCTTTGGCTTATCTTCACACAGATGGAACTTGTAAAAGAAAGGAGCCAGGGGCTCTTCCCAAGCCCATGTGACCCCTCAGGAACAGATCGTCCAACGACCTGAAGAGTAAAAATAAATTGGTTTATTTGGGCCAAATGTACGGTCTTAAATACCCAAAAGGGAAGTATAACCTAAGATTAAAGTGATTAGTGTATTTCTTTAAGAGTTCAGGGGATTACACTTCCCAGACATTAGGCTTAAGTCCATATAAAATGTTATTCATACAATTATTTCTCGTTGATGATTTTGTTTCTAATCAGAAAGTACTCTCAGATGTAAGACTTCAAATCTTGGTATGCAATACTGTAGTGCCCACCTGTAGCTAAGGGAGATAACTCATTATTGTTCTAAAATGATGGATAAATTTGTTTTCTCACCATACCTAGAAGCCTTTGAGAGGGAACTGACATTGTTTCTAGCCACTCCAACAAATATCAAAGTGCCTGCATCATCTTTTTACGTTGTCTTCATTCAAAGCTTCTTTTTTTAACTGTTCTAATAATGTTAGCATTCTAGTGCTCAAGCAAGCACACTTACTGTGCAAATCTTTACAATTTGTTGTTGTTATTGTTATTTTGTTTGTTTGTTTGTTTGTTTGTTTGCTTCTTTCCCAGCCAAATTGAGATCTTTCCAAATCATTTAACTCTGATCCCTTTGGTTCCAATAAAATTAAACCAATAATAATCATGACACATGTTGACTTGTATGCTGTTTGGAAATCTACTTCAACAACTAAAATAGTCAATCATCTTAATTTTGTCCTTCTACAGTATCTTAGGGCATAGAGAAAATATATCAGTGTTCTTTCCTATGGTACTTATCAGTTTCTCACTACTATAATAAAAAATTAGATAATTATATTGCAAAAATAAGCTTTATTGTGGCTCATGGTCCTCGAAGCTCTAGTTCAAGATCAAAGGCAAGTTATTTGGGACCTAAAGTGTGGTCAACAGGAGTGGAGGCAAGGGAGTCTCCAAATCTGTTTGGATGTTATGCTCCCATTTGATGTAAGGACGTCAAGGAACTTCTCAAGTATTCAGTCACTTCCCCAAGTGCAACCTGGGGACAATTCTAATCAGAACACACACTTGCGGGAACATCTAGATTGTACAAATGTGTTTTTCTTGATTCTTAAATGCATTTTTAGTGGTCAAAAAATGCCCTTAAGACAATCCTGCAAGGTATCTACTACCTAACTAAATATCACCAATTTCCAAAATCATGGTTGTTCTCTCAGTTCTACAAAGTGAAAAAAATTATCTTAAGTATCTTTAAACACACTCCTGTAATATGAAATAATGTTTCTCCTGCCTTCTTTCCATTCATTGTTCTGCTTTCTTCTTCAAACACTCCTTCCTAGTCATTCCACATGAAATATAGATTCTATAAGATTGCAATCCTGGTTTGCTTGTTGCTATCTTTGGAACCACTTCAATTTCTTTAATCACTCAGGACTTTACAGGTTAATAATATTTCTTCTAGATTTCTGGATATTTTCTTTTTTTTCAAATATTTTATTCCAATGTATTTTGGATGTTGAAAACATTGCCATTAAATTGCTTATAATGCCCCCATTTCCATCTTGTATTATTTGTAGGATCTTCAGTGATTTTTTTTTTACTTTTAATTTTAGCAATTTTCATTTTTCCTTTTTTTTACAATGTTACTAAATATTTTAGAAGACTTCTAAATCTTTAAAAAGTTGTTTATCTCTAATAATTTTTCTATTATTTGCATTCTTATTACTTATTCAGCATTTATTTTCCCCTGGTTTATTATTTTAAATGGAATATTTCATAAAAATTATTCATTTATTCAATTATTACATTTAATAATGCTATTTCTTTTAAAAATTTTGTCATGTAATAAGAGCAACAACAAAATTGAATGTACAAGTATCTCCACAGGAAGGTGAGTCCTTCGTGTATAAACAAAAGAATGGTACAACTGGATCATATTGTAGATTCATTTTTACCATTTTAAGAGTTCTCCAGAAGGATTTCCATAGTCATTGCACGAGTTTGCATTCCCACCAGCACTGAATGAGCATTCTCTTCTCCACATCCTAGCCGCATTTGGTGTCATTTATTCTCTTGAGCTTAGCCAGTCTGACTGGGGTAACACGAAATATTAAAGTGAGTTTAATTTGCATTTCCCTAATTACTAACACGTTTTAAAGTGTGTGTTAGTCATGTTTATTTCTGATTTTGAGAACTCTCTGTTCAGATCCATAGCCCATATTTTAGTTGGGTCATTTGTTTTCTTGATTCTTTGTTTATTGAGTTCTTATATATTCTGAATAATAATCTGTCAGATGTGTAGCTGGCGAAGATTTTCTCTCTGTGCATTTCTTTTTCACTTTTTTTGTTTCTTTTGATGTATAGGATCTTCTTAGTTTAAAGTCTCATTTCTTGATTGTTGACCTTATTTACAGAGAAGTTGGATTCAGAAAATTATTTTCTACACCAATATCTTGTAGGGCACTGCGTACATTTTCTTTTAACAGTTTCAGGGTTTTAGCTTTCATATTGCGGATCTTTCATCCATTTGTATTTGGCTTTTGTGCAAAGTGAAGGACAAGAATCTAATTTCATTCTTCTACAAGTGAAGATCCAGTTTTACCAGCAACATTTTGTTGAAGATGCTGTCTTTCCACCATTGTGAGTCCTTGGCACTTTTGTCAATAATCAAGTGACTAAAACAGCACACACATATGTTTCAATATTTTAAAAAACATTTTATCTATTTTTTTATGTGTATGTGCCTGCATGTATGTAAGTGAACCCATGTGCACAATGACTGAGGAGGCCAGAAGGGAGTGTTGCAACCCCTAAAACCGTAGTTACAAGTGGTCATTAGCCACAGTTTGGGTGTGGGGAATTGATCTGTGTCCTTTGCAAGACCAGCCAGTGCTGTAAACTACTGACCCATTGATCTATGTGTCTGTTTTGGGGCCAGTACCATGCTGTTTCTATGACTATAGGTCTGTAATGTTCTTTGAGATCTGGTATAATAATCCTTTGAGCATTGCTCTTTTTGCTCAAGATTGCTTTGGCTCTCTGGGAGCTCTTGTTATTCCAGATGAATTATAGAGTGATTTTCTCTAGTTCTATGAAGAATGTCATGGAAATTTTGATTGGGACTGCAATTAATTTATAAATCAATTTTTGGTAGGATGGTCATTTTCACAATATTAATTCTACCAATCCATGTGCATGGAAGGTCTTTAAATCTCCTGGTATTTTCCTCCATCTCTTTCATCAACAGTTACAATTTTTTTATTGTAAAGATATTTAAAGTCTTTAGTTAGGCTTATTCCTAGATATTTTTTGAGACTATTGTGAATGTGAGCATTTTCATGAATGTTTTCTCAGATTGCTTTTGTTTTGGTGTTTAAAAAGACTCTTATATTTGTAGATTGATTTTTGTAACCTGACACCTTACAAAAAGTGTTGATCACTTCTAGTTGTCAGGTGGAACTTTGAAATCTATTATATATAATGTCATATAATCTGCAAATAGGGAAAATCTGACCTTTTCCAATTATACTCCTTTAATTTCCTTCTCTACCAAGGTTTTTATAGTACTATATTGAAAATGAAGGGAAATAGTAGACAGCTGGGCTTCATAGCTTTAGTTGTCAACATCACAGACCTAGATAGAGGGAGCCCCATTGGGGAATTTCCTCCATTGGACTGGCTTGTGGTCATGTCTGCAGGGTATTTTCTTGATTTTTGAGTGATGTGGGAGGGCCCAGCCCACTGTAGGCAGCACCAGCCCCTCGCAGGCTGTTCTGTATTGTATAAGAAAGCAGACTGAGCATGGACCACAGGGGAAAGTCAGTAAGCAGATATCCTCTGTGGCCTTTGATTAAGTTCCTGCCTTCACGTTCCTGCCCTGAATTCCTACCTTAAGCTCACTCATTGATGACCTGTGATCTGGGGGGTGTAAAGCAAATACATTGTTTCCTTCCTAAATTGGTATTTGTCAGAGTATTTTGTCACAGAAATGGAAAAATAAAGTAGAATAGAAATTGGTACCAGAAGTGGGGTATTGTTGTGCCATAGGATTATGGAAACATTTGGAAATTTGGACTGCAAAAGCCATAGAATACTTAGAGTTTGTTGCTTAGGCACTTGGAACAGTTATGCTGAAAGAGTTGTCGACAATGGGGGCCTGACTTGCAAAACTTCAAATGGAAGTTGAGACTATCAGGGCTGTTTGTGAGATGTCTTGAATTTAAAAATCTATGGGTTCTGCTCAGCAATGGCTGAAGAATCAGCTGTAATTTGGAAAAAAACAGAACCACTGGAGTGAAACCACTTGAACAATTGATGCTGGTTAGCTGGAGCTGAAAAATCAGCTGTAATTAACAAGAGATCAGTATTTCTGTGGAAAAAATCTTCTGAGAAGTATTTCCTCAGGGCCTGCACACAAAAGCTGTGGTCCAGAGAGGGCCTGAGCCTCCATCTCAACCTGGAATCAGGACATCAGGACTTGATAGTGTGTAAGAGTCTCCTGCATGGTTCTGGTATGGAAAGCATGAAGGGTTCACAGAGAACAGCTGTGGTTTGGCACCCTGGAAGGCCAGGAAAGGCTGTTGGTGAAAGTGCAAACTCAGTTACAGTGAAGACCCCAGCACTGAAGGGGTCATTGAGAGAAACTGAGGTTTTGAACCCTGAGAAACTGTAAGAGACCATTGGTGAAGGTGCAACCTCAGTTTCAGTGGAGACCCCAGGTTTTTTGAGATTCCAGGACAATGAGATGACCACCAAGGGCAGCAGCAGATGTGGACAGTGTTATCCTGGGCCTGCAAGATGTGTAGTGTGTGCTGTGGACAGCAGAGTCAGAGAAGTGGAATGGTCAAAACACTTTGGAACCCGGAAGATCATGAGTGACAGATGTCCAGTCTTGATCTTCTTTGCTGGAGTTAAGTTTTGCTTAGGTGCTCCCAATTCTTCCCTTTTGAAATAAAACCATACTTGTTTTGGATTTTACAGGAGCCCACAGAAAAGAGACTATGGACTTTGGATGTTTTTAAGGACTGTAGGACTTTTAAGATTGCACTCACTTATGTTGTGGTATTGTTAACATAACTTAGGGACAAAAATATGGAAAAGTTGTGGTTTCATAGTGATGTGTGTCAAATTGATAAGGAGTCCTTTGTGATGGAAAGTTTTAGTTATCATCTTGACACATCTGGGTAGACAGAGCTCCTATTGGGAAATTGCTTCCATTGGACAGGCCTGTGGTCATATCTGTGGGGTACTTTTGTGATTTTGGGGTGATTTGGGAGGGCCCTGCCCACTTTGCATGATGCCACTGCTGGACAGTTTGTTCTATATGGTATAAAAACAGGATGAGCATGGGCCATGGGAGCAAACCAGTAAGCAGCATTCCTCCATGGCCTGTGCTTCAGCTCCTGCCTTCAGGTTCTGGCCATGAGTTCCTACCTTGGGCTCCCTGATGAACTGTGACCCATGGGGTATAACCAAATAAACACTTTCCTCCACAGGTTGGTATTAGTCAGAGTATTTTGTCATACCAATGGGAAAACAAACTAGAACAACAGCCTTATCTCACTCCTGATTTAATGGGAATGCCTCCAGTATTTCTCCATTTAATGGGAATGCTTCCAGTGTTCATCCATTTAGAATGATGTTGACTGCATTTGTTGTATATAGCTTTAATTATGTTGAGGTATTTTCCATCCAGTCAAATTCTCACTAGAACTTTTAACATTAAATGCATGTTGGATTTTGTCAAAGGCAAAAATATATTGAGATAACCATGTGATTTTTGTTTTTATGTCCATTTATATGATTTAATTACATTTACTGACTTACATATATTGAACCATCCCTGAATCTCTAAATAAGGAGGACTCAATCATTGTGTACAATATTTTTATGTGTGTCTGTATATGGTGAATATTTTCTTGAAAATTTTTGCATCTGTGTTCATTAAGGATGTGCCAATAGTTTTCCTCTGTTGTTGTGTCTTTATCTAGTGTTGATATTAGAGTTATGATGTCTTCAGATAAGGAGTTTGGAGTCCCCCTCTTTGTGAATAATTTAAGGAGCATTGGTTGTAGATTTTCTTTAAGTGTCAGATAGAATTCTGCTGTGAATTCGTCTTGGCCTGGGCATTTTCAGTTGAGAGGTATTTGTATTATTTCCTTATTTGTTATGGGTTTGTGTGAGCTTTGTTTTTTTTCTTGATTTAGCTTTGGTGATTTCCAAGAATTTAGAAATGCATAGATTTCAAAATTTAGAAATCTATCTATTTCTTTTGGATTTCCAAATTTAATAGGACATAAGTTTTTTTCCACTATTCCCTTATAATATTCTGGATTTTTTGGTGTTTATTGTGATATTTCCCCTTTAATCTATGATTTTGTTAATTTGGATTTCCTCTGACAAATGGATAAAGAAAATATGGTATATTTACACAAGGAAATTCTACTCAGTGGTAAAGAAAGACAGAAAAGACAGAGTTATGAAATTTGCAGGTAAATTGATGGAATTAGAAGCTATTGTCCTAAATGAATTAACACAGACTTTGAAAAACAAGCAACATATATTCTCTCCCATTTGTGAATCTTAGCACCAACTTCACATATGTAAGTATTGATTCTGAAGTAAGCTGCAGAAGCCAGGAACATGGAAAGGAAGTGTTTAGGTAAAGGGAAGGAAAGAGTCCAAGAAAGAGGGATGATAGGAAACAGATAATACCAAGGGGGAAATGGGAGAAACAGAGGTATTCAATTGGGAAGGGAAGAGAGAAGAATATACAAGGAATCATGGGGTAAAGAAGAAGAAGGAGTTCAAAGGAGGAGGGATGAAAGGGGACAGGTGTTATCAAGGAGAAATAGGAGTACTTTAACTGGGGAGGGCAGAGGGATGTTAGACAGGGAGGGAGAGATGATAAATAAATATAGCTTAGGTGGTGTGAAAAACAGTAAGAAATTTATTAGCTCAAAATCTGATTGAAAAATACACAATTTCTGAACAGGAGTGCATGTACATACCTGAAGGGTATATAATAAGAAACATAGTATCAGACAGGAGAAACCTCCCTGTTGTTAGTCAGGGTGCTCTAAGAGACTCCCAAAATAACACAAGCAATTGCCACAGCCATTGATTAACTTCCAGAACATGAAGGTAAGACCGTATTGCAGAAGGCAAGACATTCTTTCTGCACAAGACTTGGAGCAATGGAGCTGAAACTGAACTGGAAGCCTCCACCCTGAATACTATCTCTCATGGTTCTGGAGGATATTCTGCAAGCTGCTAAGAGAGAAAACCAATAAATCTTCCAATCCCAGCTTTCAAGTCTAGTAACCACAACAATGACCCACAGAACAAACTATAATGGTGCAGAAGTACTACTTTTATTTGGAGTAATCAACAGCTATCTAATTGGACTTAAAGCCCTCTGATTGGGAGGTCATATACTGTATACATAGCTATATACACATGGCTAGAGAGGTCATAGATCCTAAAGAAAACCCCAAGTCAGTCATTTCCTTTCACAAATGCAATTTCTTACTATATGATAAATATGGATCATTATATTTACAGACTGATTTACCATACACTACCCACCAAAGAAGCTTCTTTTTACAACAGATGAAGAGTATTACAGAGATCCACAACTGGTCACAAATGGAGAATAAATGTCTGAGAGAAACTGAGTCCTAAGTGACTTATCTAGTATAGAACCTCTCTATTCCAGAATAATGGAACATAGTGCAAGAGGGGGATGGAGAAAATATTAATACATCTCTCAACTCTCATGAGCAAAGCTTCCTCTTGCAACAGATGGCAATGCACACAGAAGACCACAACTGGTCAAAGTGTAGAGAAGAGACAGCAGAGAGCATGTCCCTAAATAGGATTCATATATTATACCTCATCCACCCATGAGATCAGTAGTCATTTTAGAGGACAGAGTACAAAAAGTTAAGAGTCACGCTTGATGTATGATCATAGGGAAACAAAGTCTCCTGGGCCTCTGGGAACTTGCTCTCCTGAACTTATAGCAATGATGTCAGCATATATAAGACCCATAAAAACTCATGAACTCAACATTGAACTGAAGAAATGGGCAGCAGACCCCAATCATTTTCAAACAACTATTGGCAGGTGATTATTGCTGGGTGAAGGAGAGTCGATATTTTTTTAAGGGAGTGACTCTAGATAGGTTCTCCTGACTTCAGTGGTTTAATATGTACTGAGATACAAGTGGGTACACAAACTTGACATGATAGGCCTTCATATATATGACAGAATGCATGAAATCCAGGGGGGCAGCCATGGAGGTGCAGATGGGAGAGGGGTATAAATTTGGTTAAGATGTTTATATGAAATGCACAAAAATTCAATAAATATATGATTTAAAAATTTCCTTATGTAAATGTGTAAGTACTGAGATATTTTTATCATCATTAATTCAATTCAAATATTTTATAAGAGCTTTCTGTTATTTCATGGATTTTGTTTTATTTGGTATAATTTTTTCTCCTTTTCACTGTTTGAAAAGTTCCTAATGCAGATAATGGGCTTTAGTCAAATCACCCATTCCATCTCCTAAAATTCCTTCTCAATCCACACCGTCACTTTTCCCTCCAAATTTATGTGCTCTAGTTTTGAAAAACTCAGTGATTCTTTTAGTGGTCCAGTGTGTGCATGGGTTTAAGACCCACTAATGAAACATGAATCACTTCTTGTATTCTGCATCCCAGAAGAAAAATGGCCCTCCTTCTTCAAGCAGAATTCAGCTGCCAATAGTTCCTCAGCTAGGTGTGGGACTTCACAACCACCTCATGATTTCATGGTGAGATTTCATCTGGCTTGATGTTGCACAGGTTGTTTTTTTTTTCATGTTGTTGCAAGTGCTGTCAGTTCATATAAGCAACTGCCTTGTGTCCAGAATGCACTGGTGTGTTGTAATGGTCTACCATCTTTGGCCCTTATAATCTTTCCACCTCCTGTGATGATCCCTTTGCCTTGGGAGGAAGGGATGTGATATGGTAGCCCCATTTACAGCTGGTCACTTTGAAGTTTCTTATTCTCTGTACATTGGCCAGTTTCATGTCTCTATATTTATCATTACCTACTTCAAATGTAGCTTCTCTGATGAGGGCTGACAAACACATTAATCTATGAACATAATAAGTCATTAAGAGTCCATTTAATAATATGCCCATTTAGCTGAATAATAATAATAGGTATTTCCCTAAGTTCTATGACCTATTTATCCACGATTCTTGGCACCAAAGAATGCTAGATATGTGTTCTGTCTTACGGAGCAGGCATTAAATCCAATAGAATGTGGTTGGTAACTCCCATAACACTTGTGCCATTGGTGTATCATTGGGAATATCTTGCCCAGGTGATCTTCAATGCAACTCACAGGATTCACAGGTGAGTGGAGATGATGATTAATTTTATTGCTCAACAGCACAAATAGCACCTTTCAGCACTATGACACCTAGCCAATAAGGATTAAGTGTCTACTTTAGTACCAGCTTGATTTCTCCATGTTGTATGTCTTAAGTATGTGTTTTCTTCAACAATAGGGTCTGATACTCAATTCTGGAGGGTAGCAAATAGAAATGGCAATGGCGTATAATGTCTGAAGGTCTGAAAAACAGCTCTAAAAGCAAAAACCCATTCTTGGCACTAAGGTTTTTATTCGATAACATATGTTATCTATGACTGGTATTTTATATAAGGTAACACACTTAGACTCTTTTTTGTATATGTATATATTTGAAGAATCTTCTACAATAGTAGGTTTCCATATGATTTTCTTAAAAGACCCCCCCATACGTCCTCCTCTACACTGCCCTCCAATTCCTCACCACATACAATTCTTCTAGCTCCATTATTCTTTATTTTCCCATTATAACATTTTACCCCAGTCAGAGTTTCTCAAATCAAGCAAGCAAAAAAACAAAAAATCCGAATGACAACAAATACTGTTGTCAGTATGGGGAATGGAGCACAATTTGGTGAAGCCACTATGGGTATCAGTGTGGTTATTCCTCAAAAGTCTAAAA
Organism: Nannospalax galili; assembly: GCF_000622305.1. NCBI lineage: Eukaryota > Metazoa > Chordata > Mammalia > Rodentia > Spalacidae > Nannospalax > Nannospalax galili. The sequence continues at coordinate 7,160,909 of NW_008347042.1, forward strand.
GTAAATCTACTATGTAATTCAGTTACAGTACTTTTTGGCATGTGCCCAAAGAACTCTACATCCTACAACAGAGGCATTTTCTTCCCCACATTTTTTGTTAATCTATCCACAGTACTGAGGAAATGAAACAGCCTAGATGTCCATTTATAGATGAATGGGTATTGAAAATGTGTACATTAACAGAATGAAATATTATTCAGCTGTTAATAAAAATGTAATTATGACATTTGCAAGTTAATCAATGCAGCTGGACATTATCTTACTGAGTGAGATAACTCATATCTAGAAAGAGAAATGCCACATGTTCTCTCTATGGGCTTTGAATCTTTGGATATGTGTGTTTAAATTGGATTACCCACTAAAGTTGGGAAATTAATATGGGTCCAGGGGAAGGCTGCTTTCAAGGGAAGGGGAAGAGAACAGAGATCATTACTTTTTTTTTTTTTTACTTTGAGACTAAAAGCACAGATCGTAAGCTAATACATTAATTATAAAGTGGGACTCTAAAATCGCACAAAACCATGTCTATACAGCATTAGAAATGATACAACTTTACCATAGGTATCAAAGCACAGCATTTATACTTTAAACCCATAGATATTTTTGCCAGGAATACCCAATTAAAACTACAACAAAGGTTAAAACCTCATTTAATTTTATGTCTTATAGGGTTTATACTGAATAAAATATTGTATAACTGTAACAATTCAAATGTAAACCTAAAAATTTATAGCCAATTTTGAAAAAGATACATCTTAGATCAGAAAATTATTATTGAATATGTCAATGCTGTTGTAATGAAATGCTTCTTCTAAGTACGTGGTTATTAAAAAACAATAAAATGAGAAAAACTAGAACAAAAGGACAAACTTTGAGTAGGTCATGTTTACTGATTGATCCCAATGAGATATTAAGCATCCATGGCTTTCTGTATCCTAAGTAGAAATTCTATGAGACATACACAAAGGATTCTAGATTAAATTTACTCTTCATTTGCTACATCCCTGTAATCACAGTCATGAGTTGTTAATAAGCTTAAGCAAGGATAGTAAAAGGATTGACAATATGTACATCAGCTTGATGTTATGATTGGAAAATCTTTCTTCATTTTTATGACTTCTGTTAAGAGAAGGCTGCGTTTCAGAATTAACTCATGTTCACAATTTGATAATGAGCTCTGGATTTTCAATGTAACCAAAATGATGCATTTAAAGGAGGTTAGTTATTTACCAATGTAATGGCTCATTAGTGAGCTATTCATTTATTTTAGGGCCCTAAATTAGTCATTTTTCCATCCCTGTGACAAAATCCCTGAGCTGATCACATTAGTAAAGGAAAAGCTCATTTTTGCTCATGATACCAGAAATTTAGTTCATGGTCCTTCGGTCTTACTGTTTCGTGCCTGTAGTAGCACAGAACATCACTGCATTAACACAGTGAAGGAGGCCTGGACACCTCATTGTAACTGCATAGGAGACAAAGAGGAAGGGCCTGGCCCCAGAGCCTCTTTCAAGGGCAACTACTGGCTTAACTTGCTTTTGCTGGGCCCCACTTCTGAAGTCCTACTCACCAATCAATTGGGATAAGCTCGGCCAAAATCTTTAACACAAAAGTTTTTTGAGAATATTCCATTTCCAAACTGCAAAGGATTGCACATCATTTCATCCTGGATATAAATCTCTGCTGTTTAATCCTGAAGTCTGATCTATTGCTGGAAATTACAAAATACTATTTTTTAAATTTTTTATTTTTATTTTATGTGTAGCAGTGTTATAGCTGCATGTGTGTAAATGCATCCATGTTGTGTAGCACCCACAGAGGACAGAAGAGGGTGTCAGATCCCCTGTAACTGGAATTACAGAAGGCTATCAGCCTCCTTGTGGATGTTGAGATTTGAGCTCGGGTCTTCTGAAAGAACAGCCAGTGTTCTTAACTGCTGAGCGATTTTTCCAGCCCTCAAGTTTCTTTTTTTAATGTATAATCATTTGAACTTTTGTTTTGTGCATTCAATATAATTTGTCTTAATCAAGTTGAAACCCTTATCCCCATCTGCACTTCCCATACTCCCCTACCTGACATAATGAATTCTGTCATATATATTAGGGCTTTTCCAGTCATGAATTTATACACATATGTCCCTCATGTCCACACATGTCCAGTTCATCCACTAGAGTCTAGTCAGCCTATCTAGAGTCATTCCCTTACAGAAGATCTACTCTCACTCATCCCTCAATAATCAGTTGCCAATAATTCTTAGCTAAGGTTGAGGCCTGCTGCTCATCTCCCCAGTTCTATGCTGGGTTTTGTCTGATTGAGTTAGCTTGGGTCTTATGCTTGCTATCACCATTGTTGTAAGTTTATATGAGCAAGTTTCCAGAGACCCAAAAGCCTCTGTTTCCTTATGTTCAAGCACCAAACCTGACTCTAAAAATCTTTCTGCTGCCTCTTCCACAATGATCCCTGAGCCAATGGATGGGCAAGGTTTAATACAGGAGTCCTATCCAGGGATACACACCCTGCAGCCCCTTATTCTCTAAAACTTAGCTAGTTGAGGCCTACTATGTGCACCACACTCTGTTGTATAAGGAAGATTTGCTGCTGAGAGTTGAAGCATGCATTAGTATTCGCTCTACCCATTCTTCCACTATGTTCCATGAGCCTTAGATGGCCAAGTTTCACTGTAGATGTGTCACTTAGGACTGCGTGTCTTTCAGATATGTACTCTCTGTGTATGACCAGTTGTGGAACTCTGTAATAGTCTCTCTCTGTTGCAAAAAGAAGTTTCTTTGATGAATGGTGTGTGATATACTTATCTGTAAATACAAGGATCCATATTTAGCATATAGCAAGAAATTTCATTTATCTAGAGATATGGCAGTGATAAGGTTTTCTCTAGGATCTATGACCTCTCCAGTCATGTGTATTTGGCTATGTTTAAAGTAAAGCTCATGAGTTCCTTTCATAGAAAGGGTTTTAAGTTCAATTAGATAACTGTTGAATATTCCCCTAGGTAAAAGTGCCACTACTGTACAAATAGAGAGTTTACTGTTCTTGTCCTTGTGGTTATTAGGCTTTATAGCTGGATTGGACCATTAATTTGGTTTCTTTGACTCTGGTATGTTATTTCCAATAAAATGAGGGGATTGATGCCAAATGCAATATCTATTGTAGTAATCTGTTTTTAAAATTGAAATTTCAGTGCCCCATAAGGCTGCTAATGCTCCTGTCACCAACATTCAGGAGGATGAAGCGGGCAGTCTTTGAAGGTATGTATAAGGGTGCTTGAGAAGATCATATCATAAACCTTTTCCAACACTCATATATCTCTGTCATTTTGTCTACTTATCTATTTCAAAATAGGAAATGATTGATACCTCAACATCACAAGGATGTCTATCATAGAGTCCATATTTTAGTCAAGTAACATGTTACAGAAAATGCACTAAATCAGTATTTCTGTCAGATGGATTCATGGGGATAAATTAACAATGTCTAAAGTGTGCTTTCTCCCTTAATTCTTTGTCTTCACTTCTGAAAATTGGTAATAATATCAGTATGTGTCTAAAAATATTTACAAGACTGATCTATATGCAAATAAACATTTTCGTATGTTTGCTTTAGATATTTCCAAGAAAATGAAAAAGAATAAAATACAGTATAAGAATTAGAAAAATGTGACCAACCAAAAACAAACTGCAAAGAATATATTTGCTTTCTTTGGACAAAAATATCAAGAACTGTTTATATTCACTGGGTTATATATAAAAACAGGTTTATA
>NW_008347042.1:7164828-7176879 GCF_000622305.1 Nannospalax galili
GTTACCAGGTACTTATTTTGATTCTCACATTAAAATATAGATGCATGGAGTTTGGGATGGCTTGTTGTCACAATAGTTTTTCAGTATACTGGATTCTGTTATTCCACCGCACCACTCTATGTGTTAGATTATCATTTGCATTTAGGTCATCCCATAAACATTGATGCCTGAGAAACATATAGATTTGAAATCTAACACAAAGACAGAAAGAGCACGAGGATATTAAATCATGCGTCTACAAGCTTCTATGATACACACTTATCAGTAACGTCATTTTTCTCCTTTGCTTTTGATTTAAAGCCATCTATTCTGTCCTAACCTTAAGTTATCTTACAATGCTTTCCTTGAATTACATAGCAGGATTTCATTTACATCTCATCGGTTAAAACTGAATAGCCATCTTTAGCTTCAAGGAGCCTGGATAAATCCTTATTGTGCCAGGCAAATTAATGCCTCAAAAAAGATTGGAAGAAAGAGCAGTACATATTGGAGAAGAATTGCCAGGCTATGCTTTAATTTTGCTAACAATTCATGAGCTTGCTAAAAATATTACAAGTGATATTCTCTCGATAAAAGCATTCCTTGTCTTTTAATGAAGGTTTCCTTTTAAATTAATGACTCTATGCTCAATTATAGACTATAGCAGTTTTCTTAATATGTGAGGCTCACCACTCTTCAATTCAGAGGATTAATGTTGAATAGCTTTTTGTACACAAATGATATTTGTTGATTATCTATCCTTCAGCTGGTGTGCATTATAAATGGCAGACTATAAATTTGAGACAACAGGCATTAGCATGAATTGTTATTTATACATTTTAATGCACTATAAAGCTTTATTATATGTTTATACAACTCATTAATTAGGATTATAATATAATCTAATTGAGCATCTTTCAAAAAAGGACAACACTAACCCTTTACTGATCTCATCTGTCTTTTTATTTCTCAATAAACTTTACTTGTAATAATACAATCTTTTAAAAAAATCAGTTTCTCAAGTTTTATTTCATTTAATCATTAATGAAATACCTTCAGTACAACAAACATTAAAAAAACATACTTGTATATCTTCTACCTGCTCTTTTATGACAAAATATCACATAGGTCACCAACCATAAACAAAATAAATTATACTATAATGCTATTTCCACATAAACTAATATTACAAAACACCACTAATAGAGAGGCTTAGCATTTTGAAGAAACATGGAATTTTTCTAAGAGTATTTCTCCTAATGTTAGGTTTGTAATAACTTTATTCATTAAACATACAATGTTATTTTCTTCAACTCTAGCTGAATGAAAGCATAACGGTACATATAATTATGTATATATTTCTGTAGCAAAAAAGACTGCATTTTTTTTTACAAAAAAACACTCTGAAATCCATGAGAAAATAAATAATGACAATATAGAGGAAAACTGCTCATACAGAACTTAGTCATGTTTATAGAAACAAGCACAATAGGGGCTGGGAAAATATCTCAGTCAAGAAAGTGATTGCTGCATTCCTATGGGGACCAGAGCTCAATACCCAGGACCAACATAGAAAGACTGCATCATGGCATGTACTTGAAATCCCAATGCTCGGGATGTAGAGACAGGAGTATCCCTGGGGCTGACCAGCCAGCCAACCAAAATTAGTAGGCAAAGGCCAGGCACCAGGGAGAGATCATATCAGAAAATGTCAAGGTGGAGAGCTTCTGAGGAAAGACTCCTGAAACTGACTTCTGGCCTCCTCATACATGCACACACATGTGCACACACACTTTCACAGACAAATACACTTGAACCACATGAAAGTTCATACACACAAAGAGCAAAGATAAACAGAGACAAGTATCCACACAGTAATTCTCACAGGTATCTACACTCAAGTATCCACACAGCTACATGGGTACATAGGTATTCATACATAGGTATCCATAGAGAGGTATTCTTGCAGTAATTCATATAGTTTATAGTTAGCCCTGCAGGTATCTACACAGGTATCCATACAGGTATACATGCAGGCATCCATACAGGTATACATGCATTTATGCATGCAGGCACCCACATGGGTATTCACACAGTTATACAATCACCCATGTCAGAATTTGCACAAGGATTTGCAGCATAAGAATCCATGTTGATACATGTGCAGCCACATACACAGTAATCCAGATGAAAGGTAACCATGCATGCATTCACCAATACAGATACTGAGAGATACATATATGCACAACTGTGAAATATTTTGTGTTGTTAATGCTTTAATTTGAAATTATTTGCCTTTTGATTTGTGAATTGAAAAGAGTAAGTTGAAGAATATTTTCCTCATCTATCACTATATTGCTTTTCTACCACTTAAGGGATAAAACAATATGTGAAACCCTAAAAGTAATTCTGGATTTAAAAAATTTATATATTTCATAACCTCATAGAACTTCACGTTTGGTCCTGATTCCTCTCAAAGTGTGATCACTGAATCTTTATTATCACCTCTTCTTTCCCTTCATTATAAACAGAAAACATTTAAGACTGGGTCTGCAGTGCTTAAAAAGTATCCTTACACTATCTCATGAAGAAATGCCATTTCAAATAAATGATTATTTTGTGACTGCTTTTCCATCTGTTATCATAACCAATACTTAGGTCAACATTTATGAGTCATATCCTATGACACTGAATTTTTTCACACCTTAAATTTTTATTTATTTATTTATTATTTTGTGTGTATGCGTGTACTGCCTGCATGTAGGTAAGTGCACCCGTCTCCTGCAATGCCCGTGGAGGTCAGAAGAGGCTGACAGATCTCCTGGGACTGGAGTTACAGACAGTTGTTAGCTGCCATGTGGGTGCTGGGATTCAAACCTGGGTCTTCTGCAAGAACAACCAGTGTTCTTAACCGCTGAGCCATCTCTCCAGCCCTTAACAACACCTTAAGAGTAAGACCAATATAATGATAATCACAAAGCCAGTGCTATTTCAAGTAATGTATTAGAGCAGAAATTAGACTCTAATGAGTTTAGAATTATGAAGAAATCGATAAAATGAAAAATAAGATAACATTCTGAGTGCTTTTACAGTGAAGTATGTATTTTGGGAGTGTGGCATAATATTTTAGACTGTATCAAAAGGAAGATCATTTTAGGTAAGGTATTGAGTCACTAAGTGCTGGAAGATAGAATGGCTATAATGGTTAAAGTCTGTGTTCATAATGGAAGTGTGCAATCTGAAGACTCTAAAAATAGAGTAAAGTGATCATTATAATATTAATAAACAGTCATTATAAGAATTAAGGAAAGGGGACTGGAGAGATGGTTAAGCAGTTAAGAATACTGGCTGTTCTTGAAAAAGACCCAGATTTGAATCCCAGCACTCACATGGCAGCTAACAACCACAACAGTCTGTAACTACAGTTCCAGGAGCTCTGATATCCTCTTCTGTCCTCTGCAGGAACTGCACGACGTGGATGCAGTTGGGTACATGCATGCAATACAGGAATTCACATAAAATAAAAATAAAGCTAAAAGGAAAAGAATTAATGAAGTGAATGATGAAAATGTTATTGTATTACTATTACTGAGTTTCAGAATGATCACTAACAGAAGAATATACCACAGATAATTCCAAAATAAACGAACAATGTAGGTTGAGAGCTAATGGATACAGTAGTTAAATGTTATATTTAGAAAAACATTTTACTTAGTAACAAATTTTAGTATATTTTTGAAATTCTCATATGTACAAATTGTTACATATTCATGTTAGTATCAAGAAAGGTTTAATACTGTATAAGAACAAATTATGGGCACAAGACTTACAATTGCCCACTTTGTTGGTAGGCTTATCTTAATAAAAATGTTGTTTTAAAGTGCTAGAAATTGTAACCTTTTATTTTAATTTTTAAATTTTATTTTATATTGAATTTTGTGACTTTCATTCATACATTATTTCATACATATTTTGCTGGTATTTGGATCCCTTCCCTATCCACACTCCCCCTCACTGCCCCACGCACATTCTAATGCAATCTCTTGCAGCAGTATGGCAGCAGGAAGCAGGAAAAAACTTTTTCCTTTTTCCATTTCCTTTACTGCATATGAAGGTACGATGTTGGAATGTGTGCTGGTAGAGGAAAGGGGCAAGAATCAGATCACATAGACAATCATTCTCTTAATAGTGGGATTTAATCCATTAACATTTATTTTGCTCTTGCTTTGTGTTAGTATCTTTTATCTTATGAAGATAGATAATCATGGAAAGCTTTTAAGCTCTCCACTGCTCCTTCCATCTTTAAACGTCTCCTTGTATTTCACTGTATTGCATTTCCAGCATTTGGTCAATATTACTTTGTTTTTCTCCACAGTGCAGGCATATTGGCAAGAGCATCTTGCAGTTGGAGTTCTCTTTAAAAAGCCCATACTTACCATGATTTTTTTAAAAGATATTGAAGAAATGTACTTTTTTTACCTTCAGTATGTTCAGGAAGTTCTCATTCTTGGGTTTCTAAAATTTCATATGAAAGTCTATTGTGTTTCTAGATCTATTTCTCAGTATGTGAAGTTTCTTTTTATCTTTTAAGAGTTTTCCTCATATAATACTTATTTCAACAGCTTGACTAAGAGATGATTTTTCAAGTATTCTTTGGGGTTCTCTGAGCAATTTCTATCTACCCTTGCATTCATTATATTGCTGAAAAGTAAAACTCAAGTCATTATTTCTTCAAATAATTCTTTCACACTTCTTTCTCTTTTTCTGTATTGGAAATTTCAAATGAACGTAGTTCCTGGAGATTTTTATTCTACTTTCTTTTACATTTTCATGTCTTTATTTAAAGATTTTTATAGTTACTATTGACTCATCAATTCCTATTTCTGTAACCTCTCTGTGTGTTTTACTTTGTTTATAAAGCTTTGGGAAGAATTCATTATCAGTAGTAGTCTTTGCATACTCATTAAATAATAGAGTATATATAACTTGGCATTCATGTCTATTAATTTTTTAATGAGGTTTCCAATGTTTCACCAAGATTCCCAGATGTGCTTTCTTTGTCAAACTTTTATCAATGCATTCTTTGCTATCTTAATCATATCAATATAGATTAGGATGAGTACCTAATAAATCTACCATTTTCATATTCACTTGTGAAGTGCATGATTTACACTTTGTGGTGCTGGAAGACATCCATCTGCTCTCTCCTTCACATGTCCCTTCCACAGCAATATGGTCTTTTCTTTGTACCATTTTCAGGGCCTACTGTTGAGCAGGTACATTTCCTGGATTATCTATTCCAGCTCTTTCTTTTGAAGGTACCTGTGTCCAGCTTTGATGTGTAAATTGGTAAGTCTTCTCTATACGTGGTATTAAATGTGCCCTGTGACTATGCAGATCTGATGTCCTGCCTGACTCTAGTGATGACAGGGCTTTACTTTGTGTCTTTCCTGTTGTTGGTTCTCCCTAGTGTCCCTGCTTCTCTCACTGGTCAGATAGGTTTTGATCCTTATTTTCATCATTGACTTTTGTTTGAGAACAGGGCTTTTATCTGTCTCAGCGGCAAATACTTTACTCAAGGTATTTCAAACTTTTGCTGAGAGACTCAGAATGGGATGGCATTGCCTCTACCTGTCCCTCAGCTGCATTGTGTGCTTGTAAGGGATCCTCCGTAAATGAACTGTTTCTTCAATTCTTTGATGGATTTCTGGATTTGTCACTTCCTGAGAAGTGAACTGAGGAACAGCCGTCTGGTTTCATCATACCTCCTTGAGAGTGACTGTCTCAGGACTCTTGCCCTGTCCTTGACCTTATTCATGAGTTTACTCTGCCTTAGAGGCTGTGATGGATTCTGTGGATGACTGGCACCTAGGAGTTCTACATTGTCACTGCAGCTCATGCTCAGGTTTTAGGAACATAAAATGTCGGAAGTTCTACATTGTCATTGAAGCTCATGCTCGGGTTTTAGGAATATAAAGTGTCAGTTGTCTTCTTTTTAAAAATTATTCCATTTTTATAATTTAATTTTTTTGAGAATTTCATACATGAGTCCTGTATTTACACTATTTCCATGCCTTCTCACTCCCAACTCCTCTTACGTACTTCCCCAGTCCCACTGAAATTCATTACTTTCTTTAATTGTTATTGTTTTATACACATACGAACACACAGATGTACATACAACCTACTGACTGCATTCAGGTTTGCTTGTATATGCATGTGTTTAAAGCTGACCACTTTGGATTGGATAGCCTATCAGGGAGTTTTTCCCAGAAGAAAACTGATTTTCTCTCTGTCATCATCCACTGATTGCCTGCACCTTCATCTAAGGTGGGACCTTCTGAAATTTTCCCCATCAAGGTTTACATGTCAACTGCTGTCATTATGCAGGTCTTATTTAGGCAACCATGTTTTTGAGATTTCATAGATATAGCTTCCCTGTTGTTCTGAGAAGATGTTATCTAACAGCAAGTGTCCTGGACCTCTGAGACTTACAATATTTCCAACCTCTCTTCTGAGTTAGTATCTTCCTTGCTTATATGAAATGAACTCTTGGAAAAATAAAACATGCTTGCTCATGTTTGGGAAAGGACGTATTTCCTTGTAATTAATATACTTTCACAGCATAAAAATCTAGTATTTTGAAGATATTTCTGTCCTATTCTCTATCTTATAGAAATTACTGTTTTCGTTGATTTACATTTTAAGAATAGAACTTGAGAATACATACTTTTCTATGTGTGATTTTATTCACATCTTATTTTCAATAGTTACAGTGTATTTAGTTTTGCAGTATGTGGCTTATTGCCATGTAACAGAGTGTGGTTAATTATACACAGTATGCATTATGTGAATTCATCTATGTAATTTAGATGCCTGTATTCATATCTGTTAAGAGATAGGAATTTGTTTTATGCTTAGGAAATGAGATATTTGATTCTTATTTACCTTCAGGTCATTATAGTTCCACTTGGTGCCCAAAGTAAGAACATACTCAGGGAGAACATAATGCTTAATGCCAAAGCTTTTCAGTCACTAGAATTAAGCATGACTTTTTTTTGTTTTGTTTTGTTTTTTTGTTTTTTTTGAGACAAGGCCTCCCTGTAGCCCCAGCTGTCCTGGATTCACTATGGAGACCAGGCTGGCTTAGAACTCACAGAGACCTGCCTGCCCCTGCCTCCCGAGTCCTGGGATTAAAGGTGTGCACCACCATACCTGGCACTCAAGTGCAGAGAACTATTTTCCAACACTGAAAATTACCAGGTTATATTAAATTAACAAATAAGGATCATATAGATCAGTTTATTGTTATTTTCAAAGACATGGTTCAAGGGTGGCTTGACTGTGATAGTTATATACGAGCCTATTTCACAATTTTGCCCCTACGTTAGCAGCATACATACTGGATAAACTAGAGTCATGTATTCTAGTAACTTGTATTTTTTGGAAAGTCCCACCTAGACTTGACACAGAATTATTTTATAATTTATATCAGAACATGGACGTAGCTACCATTTTATCTGTCATTGAGAAGGAAAAAGTAAGTTTTCCTTCAGCAATTAGCTTCTCTGACCTTGAAAAAGTAGCTTAATTCCAAGTTTTATTTCTTAAAAAATTTAAGGTGCTCCATGTCTCTTTAAAAAATCATGCCAATTAACTAGGCAATAGTGTAGATCCTTTCAGATGTATAAACTACTCCCTGAGCATAAATTACATTGTTCTAACTACAGTAAGCCACCAGTGCCTGAAATGCAGTGAATTACTGCTCTACTGCACGAAATGTTCCCCTAATGACTTCAAACAGTCAAGGTGTTTTTAAAATACTAAGTTTACATACTAGGAGTTTGATAACATTCTTTATAAAACTTGAGTAAAAAACATATTACCTAGATGTGGCTTGTTTTCACACTCCTGGTAGAAAATCAAAACTAACAGGGAACTTGAAAACTAATTAGATTACACAATACACCCACTGCTGTTAATTTATGTGCTGTATTTTAAATGGAATAAAATTATGCAGGTTAAGGTCTCTATTTCAATTCATCATGCTAAACAGAATTTCTGAAGCATACAGCAAAGGGGGTCCCCAAACACTTGGTAACATAATATCTGTCAAACACTTGCTAATTGGTAAAATCTAAGAGCAGAACCTACAGAAAACTGCTATCTTCACTTTTAAAACAATGTGTTTTAAAGGGTTGAAATAAAACTGTATTATCATTGAGTAACTTGTTCTTGAATCCTTTCATACATAATTAGCTAATCAAAATTATTCTGTGCATTTCTTAATGATAGTAGACTGTGTATCCATGTGAATTGACTTTTGAATCTGTTGCTGAAAGTAGGAATATCAATAAACCTGAACGGTACTTAATATTTTATTTTTGTAATTTTTTTATGTGTATGAATGTATTACCTGCATGTATGTAAGTGCACCTCTGTTGTGCAGTGCCCATGGAGGTCAGAAGAGGATGCCACATCCACTGGAACTGGAGTTACAGGAATTTTCAGTTGTCATGTCAGTGCTGGGAACCAAATTTGAGCCCTTGGGAAGAACAGCAAGTGTTCTTAACCAATGAAATCTCTCTCCAGTCCCATCCCCGATGGTATTTAGAATAGTATTGCTGCTTAGCAGAATCCCAGTTGCAACAACAAGGCAACAGTTTCTACACCTCCCACCTTGTTATATCCCTTAACTTATTTTTGGCTTCTCGTTTTCATCTTTAATGGATATGAGTATCTGGCGTGTGTATCTTTGGCTGACCCCTCCCCTATATTCTCCTTGTATCACCTTCATTTCCCAACCTTGTTTCACAAATCAGACTCTTCTCCTCTTTCACAGAAGCACACTTTCACATATTTTAAAGAAATTTACATTTTAACAAAAATCTGCTTCAATTAGTTAAGAACAAAATATATTTCTTCTCTGCTCAATCATATTCTCTCTTGAAATATTTACCAGGTGCTCTGTTAACAGCCAAATTTGACTTTTTCTAATGCTACTCTCTTAATCTAAGTAATATAATTTACTATGCTATTAGAGACATTGATTCTTAGAGAATCAATGTAGTTTTCTGCCTATTTTCAGAAAGGTGAATTTTAGATGTATAGATGGATGCATCATTGTGTGCAAGAAACAACAGAGAAAACCAACAACATAAAGAAAAACCTACTACTGAACTGGACAGATTTGTCTTCACTTGTATTTGGGACACTAAGGTCAAGAGTCTGTCAGGGAATCTACCAATTTACAAGATTTCTAATACATATATAATATATGAATATTTATGCATATATAGACATGCATGTGTATGCACACACATATATATGTAATAGTTAAATAAATTGAATTACCCCACACAGATGGATAATGCTCCCTCAGAAACCATAGATCAACAAACAAAAGCCCAGTGCCAGTTATGGGCTACTTTCCTTCAAGTTTTTGGTCTGGGGGGGTGCTCAAGAAATCCCAAAACAATACAGACTACTATCTTTGTACATGGTTTTCTGCCAGAACTTAATAGTAAGAGCCCATTACTGAAGATCCCACACATTTTGGTCACAGGACTTGAAGAAATCAAGGTGGGACTGAACTGGAAACCACCTCCCTGATGACTAGTTTTCACAGTGTGGGAAGGTGCTATGCAGGCTTCTAGGGAAGAAAAGTTATCAACTGTCCTACCCAGATGCAAACTCTAAGCTACAATAAAGATTGTCATGGACAGACACGCCCAATGATGCAGCAGTGGCACAAATGTTCTGAGGAGTAACCAACATCTTTCTGATTGGATTTAAGACTAGTTCAATAGGTTGAAACTCATACCTGATACTGTACTTAAGAACCCTAGGTTGGAGAAGTTATAGACACTAGGGAAGACCTATTACTAAGATTTTACTAAATAACTATAGGATCCAATTTATTTCTAAATATCTATCCTTATATCCACAGATGAACCCAGCTCCTACCCTTCATCAAAGAAACTTCTTTTGCATGAGATGGAGGTCATTGCAGAAAGAACCATAGTGCAGAATGTGCAGAGAAGTGACCTTGAAGGGCTATCCCAATATCTATATCTACAACACAAACACTTCCCCACCAAGTGTCAGAGACCATCACAGAAGAGGGTTTTGTAAAAGATTGAAGGAGGAAGACATGATAGTGTTTTCTGGACATGACAGGGATGTTGTGCACACAAACAGTCATCACTTGTGGTTGAACAATATCCTCACAAGATAAAAACAGTCAACTTCAAGCTTGGATGAGCGAATGGCTCACTTTGCCACTCTCTTAGTTGATGAGCTACAGGAAGTTGATGGCTGCTAGGGAAGGGAGAGTCATTTTGTTTCAGAGACATGACTATTTTACCCTGACCTTGCTCCTGTGATCAGCCTTAGTCTCATGTGCATATAGGGTGGACACAGTAGGTTACATAGACAAACAGATGAATCTGAGAGGGGAGGGCAAAACCCCAGAGAAGTTGGACTGTGAAGTTGTGAGCAATGAATATTATCAGAAAGCATTGTACTTGTATCCAATTCTCAAAGAACAAAACATAGCCAATACCTATATCAATGTTTTAGAGTGGAGACTATGAAGAATATGTGGTGTTAACCTAAATTAATGAAACAGAAACATAAACTGAGCGTGCATAATTTGAAGAGAACAGATAATCCGAGTTTCACCAAGTCAAAGCTGTAGTCATTAGAAGTCAAGACTACTATGAATTAATGAAATATTAAGAAAATAACTGAGTATTAAAAGCTCCTGGATTTGTCGGTGCTCACTGGACCATCTTTGCCTCCTGAGACACTTCAGAAAGCTGTTGGCATTAGGCTTGTAGTCAGCTTTTTGTCCAGCTCCTGAAAGTTAATAAAATTTGGCCTGGTTCTAGGAGAAGGCAAGGTGATTAGAGCAAAAAGACAAAAGCCCAAGGTTAAGTCTCTATGGTGTTGAGGAGAGACTATCAAATGAGAGGTCTGAAGTAAGGAGCAACCCTCTCAGGGAAAAGGTAAGGTGAATACCACCCCCTTCCACAGAGAAGAGCAGAGAAAAATATTTTTTTATTCATCCTTTTAATTTAAGGAGCACTCTGATGGGTTAACTGATTTAGTTCCCCCATGTCACCATGAGGATAATAACTAGGCTATGGGGAGGGATACACAATGTGAAATATTAATATGTCTGTCTCAGCATTTTATATAATTATTGAAGAATTTATTTAAAAATAACCATAATAATGAGTGACCCTGACCTGTTTCAAAAGCTGGCATGCCTTAGATATTCCTGTAGTCTAGGTTAAGCTCAGGTTTTACATTCTTATGCGAATATTGTTTTCTAGTTTGTCTCTAAAGAGAGGGGGGTTGCATGGAGAGATAGTTCATAGGTGAAAGCATTGACTGCTCTTGCAGAGGACCTAGGTTTGATTCTCAGCACCCACATGGCAGCTAACAACTGTCTATAACTCCAGTACTAGAGGATCCAACATTGTCTTCTGACCTACATGAGCATTGACCAACATAGATACACTTACACACATACAGGCATATATTCATATACATAAAATTATAATAGATAAAATATTTAAAAAGAGAGATTAAGTTTTTGAATACTTTTGAGGATTTAGTAAGTTTAGGACAGGAGAAAAATATAAAATATTGAGAGACTAAATGTGTATTTACACTGGATATTAAGTAGCAGTTTGTTTTATTGACAAATCTTTATGTGTACAGTTATTTATTAGCTACTCTTAAGTGGAAAAATGTCTTAGATTGTCTCTCTAATATTTCTACATAAAATATCCTTAGATACATGGCAGGATCACTGTTACATGTTTTTTGGAATTAGGTGACTCCATGAGTATGAGGGAAGCCTTAAAAGAAATAATTATAGACTATCCTCAGGCCTCTTGGGGTAAGTCTATAGCACAGCTCTCCGCGCCGGGACTCCCTAAGCCACATTCACCCTTCCATCCCCCCGCCTTGCCGTTCTATACTCCTTGGTTGAGCCCTACGCCATTCCTAGTCTTGGGGCCCCAGACCCCTGGGGAACCAATACTGCTTCCTGACCCTTCT
>NW_008347042.1:7181608-7182076 GCF_000622305.1 Nannospalax galili
GAGAAGAATAGTAGGCAACAGACCTTAAGAAGGGAGATTTGGATAAAAATTGGGTAGATTAGGGGAGGGGGGAGGGAAGGGTATATGAGGAACCTAGGGGATAAGGAGAAAGAAGCAGTTCAACAGAGGTAGGATCATGGGAGCAAGGGTATTAGTAAGGAAGAAAGGGGGGAATGTGCAGGCACCTTAAGTGAGAAAAGCAAGATAGAGGGGGGAGACAATGCCTAGCTAGTCACGAAAACCAGAGGGAACCATATTATTCCTACAATCTACTGACAAATTATACATAATAGATCAAGAAAAATATCTCTAGATAAGGTTTATTTGAGACCAACTGGTCATTACCCAAGATTTATCTGCAAGACACACAGTAATTAAAAATGCCAGAATGGTGGAACTAAACTTCTTGGATGTTTAACAGACATACCTTGAGATCTATACTAATTGGGTCAGAGGGACACAAAGGAC
>NW_008347042.1:7182873-7189398 GCF_000622305.1 Nannospalax galili
ACAACAAAAAATGAAGTTTCTGTATGAAACTGTGTATTTTAATAATGAAATAGAGATCTTTTTTAAAGGTTAAAGCCTCATTTAATTTTATGTCTTATAGGGTTTATACTGAGTACAATATTGTATAACTGTAATAATTCAACTGTAAACTTAAAAATTTACAGCCAATTTTGAAAGAGATGCATCTTAGCTCAGGAAATTGTTATAGACTATGTCAATTGTGTTGTAATGATATGCTTCTTCTAAGTATGTCGTTATTAAATAAATCATTTTTAAAAATTAAAAAAAGAAATAATTATAAAACTAGAAATAGATTTTACATTATGATTTTCTTTTTCTTTACATATTTTATTTATCCTTTTTATTTTATGTGTATACATGTATTGCCTGCATGTAGGTAAGTGCACCTGTGTCATGCAGTGCCTGTGGGGAACAGAAGAGACTGTCAGATCCCCTGGAACTGGAGTTATGGACAGTTGTTAGCTGCCATGTGGGTGCTGGGATTTGAACCGGGGTCTTCTGGGTGAACTGTCAGTGTTCTTAACCACTGCACTATCTCTCCAGTGCCCACATTATGATTTTCTATCAGAAATTCAATACAATAGAATAAAAGCAAATTTCACACTGAGATTGGCAGTTTCCCTGAATTCAAAATCACTGTCTGAGAACACATTTAGACAAAGAACCAGCGAGTGAGTAGAGAGACAGCTAGAGAAATATAATTGCCCTCAGAGTGTTTACCAGGTGCAACAGTGTGCCCAGTACAGACTATTGAGTTATGGAATAAATCTTTCAGTGTTTCTGAACAAATAAAATAATCTCTGTGCTCATTTGACTCTTATGCGGTCAACTATATGATATGGAGCGATGCTAGACAATGAACAGATCTGACCACTGGCCCATATAAATGTATCAAAAAACCCAATCTTCAGAGGCCCAGAGTTAAAAACCAGGACAACATTTGCATGCTAGAACATACTAGAACAACATGAAGAAAATCAACTAATCAAATACTCAAAGATATGTTGCCTTTGAACAACTTGGCACCAGTAATCAGCCCATAATAAAAACATGTGAAAAACAGAAAAATGTACTTTATGAAGTGAGAATAAAAACAAGTGAATTGAGTGGACATATATTATGTTTGTGGGCTAGCATTTATAAATATGCGATTGTTTGGGAATTATTATATGATCTGGGATTATAATTGTTATGAATATGTTCAAAGCATCATACAAAACATGAGCTTGCAAATCAAAATTGAGATAGATGGATGGGTAGATGATAGATATACAGATAAATGATGGATAGATGATATAGATTGATGTTTGATAGACAGATGATAAGTGGATAGATGTACGATGACTGGACAATGGATAGATGAGTGATAAATGATAGAGAGATATATAGATGATAGATAATAAATAAGTATGATAGATATATACAGAGAGAAAAACAGAAAGATGAAGGTTATTTAGGTGATAGATGATAATAGATTACCAATAAGATGATAAATAGAGAGATGATAGATGGACATTACAATAAATTTCTAACAAAGATTAAAACTAACAATTATGAAAAATGAAACAAAGCAAAAATATGGGGTATTAAAGAAAACTCTTTAAAATTTTAAAATTTGATACATTTTAAAATACAGTATAGAAAATAAGCATTGGACTCCAAACTGCGTTAATGAAAACATTAGCAATTCACCTAGAAAGTAAAAATTAGGATTTTTAAAGCATCGTTCAATTTCAGAATAAATTCAAATGTTCTTCAGAATATCAAATAAGAGAACATCGTATCT
Source organism: Nannospalax galili (assembly GCF_000622305.1). Lineage (NCBI taxonomy): Eukaryota > Metazoa > Chordata > Mammalia > Rodentia > Spalacidae > Nannospalax > Nannospalax galili. Next base: position 7,184,681 of record NW_008347042.1, read on the forward strand.
AAAAATACCACATTGAAAAGACAGGTAACTTCCAAAAGGAAGAAAAATTAATTAGTAACTGTAGTACAGAATCCTATGCAATAAGAACTTCACACCATGAAGAGAAATACAAAACCACTTTATTTTATGCAAAATAGCCATTTTAAAATAGAAAAACATCAGCTATGCTTAGAGCCAAATATTTTATAATAAACCTTACTGAAAAATTGATTTAAAATTATATCTTAATAAAAATGAACATGCATCTATCTGCTGACATTTTGTAAAGAAAAGAAGCAATGTTGGTTACAGCACTGGAATAATATATGTAGGAAAGAACACTTAACCTATAGTGTTTGAAATTCTTACGTGTAAATACACTATTTTTAACTATTCGGTGTGCTGTTATATGAATCTCCAGAGTGTTTTTCTTGCATAACTGAAACTCCATCTACTTTAGTGATCACATCTCATTTTCCCCTTTTTCCAGTTACTGACATTTCAAACTCTATGACTTTGCTTCAGATTCTACATATTAATGAGGTCACACTGTGTCCATTTAGATTTTTTTGTATGTCATTTCATGGCCAAAGCTCATTCTTCTTATCAGTGAATAAAATTATACTTTGTGGATGTGCCAGTGTGTGCTGTTCCCTCAGTGAAGAGCACACTGGTTGTTGTTATAGTTTGTCAATTATGAATGAAGTGTCCACAAATATCTATGCTCTTGTTTTTGCAGAAATATATTTTAGACTCATTGAAACATATTCAAGAAACATAACTGACAGATCATTTGGTTGCAATGAATTTTCCATTTCTGTCCATTGAAGAGGCCTAGGATAATGGATAACATTGATACTCAGTAATTCTAATGCTGTCATTGTGGTTACTGAATTCCTTCCTTAAAAAGGGTGAGAAGATATGGTTCATTGGTTTTTGTAGAAATGAGTTTAAAACATTCTGTTCATGAAAAAGCAACATATTTAGAAGCGATGACTAGTGTATATGAAAAGAACTTAGATCTAAACATATAAATATCATTGATAATCAGGTTGACTAATATCAATGACTGACATAACTAATATTTAGTAAAATAAAATATTATTGGATAAGGTATAATATACCATAAAAATTAAATAGTTGAATTGCTAATACACTATTATGTAAAACTGTGACTAACCTTTGGTGAATGCTGTGTAGTCAATCATTTCAGTTGAAAATTGTCAGAATAAATGAAAACTTTCAGGCCTTTTTTTTTCTTTACTTTTCAAACTGTACCAAACTGTAAACATGAGAGAGACAAAGAAATGTCTCTTTCTTCCTAGAAGTGCCCTGGCTATTGAACAAAGAATGCTATAATATGAAATCATATTTCCATTTATGGACTGATCATAAATAACTAACATTACAGTAAGACATATAACTATGCATTATGTATCAGCTGATAGAAATGCTTATGAAACTTGACAAAATGCATGTAATCTCAATTCAATATTCATTCTATTATACTAAACAATTCTACAGTAAATGAACTTACAGAAAGTTTCATAACAAAGGAAACCATCAGGAATATTGTCTTTTTTATGTGTATTAGTGTTTGACTGCATATATGTAAGTGCACACCATGCATGCAATGTCCACAGAGGCCAGAAGAAGGTTGTTGGGTCCCCTGGAACTGAAGTTGCAGGTGGTTGTTAGTCACCATGTTAACGCTGGGAATTGAACCTGAGTCTTCTTGGAAAACAGTAAGTGTTCTTAATCTCTGAGTCCTCTCTCCAGCCCCACATATTCAGAGTTTTTAAAACAAAGAATATGTGACCTTCTTCCTCAAGTTATTATGCTGCAGTGATTAATTAATTAATATAATTAAATAGCTGACTAAAACATTTAGAGAATCTTGAGAATGATATTTGTGGACTTTATTTCTATCTTAATTCCAAACAATAGGAAGAAATAACAAGACAAATTATGAAAACTTGATGATATACTTATCTGTTGATTTAAGGAATTCTTGTTAAATATTTTACTGATTTATAAAAATATAGTTATAGTCACGATAAAGAATTTTAATCTTTTGCATATATTTATATATAGGTAAATACGATGTCTGAGATGTTCTTCGGCATCCAGTAGAAGTGTATTAATTACCTTTCTTACAATTGTGACAAAATACATAGAAACTTAAACTAGGGAGGGCTGAGTTTTTTTATTCTTTAGAGAACTTAGTCTGTCAATTTGGATTGGCACATCAATAGCAAAGCAGCTAACATAGCAACTGTCCTGGTTTGAATGAGGGAAGGACATCACTGCAGGTAGTCTTTGAGAGCCGGTAGCCTCACCTCACTTCTGGTCCACTCTTTCTACTTTCTGTATGTTGTAGAAGATGTGATCTCTGAGTCTTGCTCTGGCCACCTGCTGCCATGCCCCCTAAACCATTCTGGACTCTTTGATTTGAAGCAAAAACCAAAACAAATTCTTTGTTCCATAATCTACTTTTGATAATGGTGTTTTATCAGAGCAACGGTTTTATCAGAGCAACAAAAAGTAGCTAACACAATGGTGAAGAAGAAGCATGAGCTGGACATGAGGGTTCTCAGAAGACTTGCTGGTTTTTGTTCTTTTATTAAATCTGCGGCCCAGTCTATGACATAGTGCCATCCACATTCAGAGAAGATTTTCTCACCTCAGTTGATCCTTTCTGAAAACACCCATACCAACAATTCCATAGGTGGACTTCACCACCACCTAGATGATTCTACATTCAGTCAAGGTGGTAATGAAAATTAATCATATAAGTAAGGTGAAGAGGAAGTGTGACTATCCATGATTGTTCACTACACTATTAACTTGTTATAGTATTTACAATCAATTTTTCATAACAAATACTTAAAGTTGATTTATATGTATATGACCATTATTTTATTTAGTAGGAATAAGTTAGATTGCAGACATTTGCCCTTGAAATCTATACACTCTGCATATATTTTCAATTAAATTGCATAAAGTGTATACAACATAAAACAGGGTAGCTGGGGTATACAAGGTGGTTTAGGTTACTTCATGAGACAATTTAACTTGACTTTCAGGATTCTATAATTTAATATATTGGTTTGTGTTATATTCTTTTGATTTGTAAGTTAATTGCATTCTTAAATTTTTATTGAATTTACCATGTAAGCACTCTATAATAATTTTTTGCATCTATGTTTATCAGAGAGATAGCCATATAATTTTCTTTATTTATTGGGTCTCTTCCTGGTTTTGCTACCAGAATAATACTTTCATAGAAAGAAATTGAATGTGCTCCTTCCTTTTCTATTTTATGGAAAAATTTGAGGAGTACTGATAATAGTTTTTCTTTGAAGATCTGTTTTCTATGCTGAATCTATCTGGTCCCGTGCTATTTTTGGTTGGGAAATTTAATTTTTTAATTCATTTACTTTTGTTTTATGTGTGTAAGCGTTTTCCAAGCATGTATGAAAGTCCACCACAAGCATTCAATGCCTGTGGAGGTCAGAAGAGGGCATCAGATGCCCTTGGAACATGAGTTACTGACCTTTGTTAGCCACCATTCACTATTTGGGTGCTAGGAACTGATCCTGGGTTCTTTGCAAGTACAGCCAGCTCTCTTAATGGCTGAGCTGTCTCTCCAGCTGCTAGTTGGGAGATTTTTTTTTATTATAACTTCTATATTGTTGATTGTTATGGGTATGTTTAAATTATTTATTTTATATTGATTTAACTTTGATAAGCTTCACATATCTAGAAATTTAACTATTAATTTTAATTTGTCCAGTTAACTGGACTATAGATTTTTAAAAACTGTGTCCTTAAGATTTTGTGAATTTCCTCACTGTCTGTGGTAATGTTTCCATTTTCATCTCTTATTTTATTAATTTGGATCCTCTCTCTGTCTCTCAGTTACTTTAGGTAAAGGTTTGTCAATCTTGTTAATCTTTTCAAAGATAACTTCATTTCATTGATTCTTTGTATATTTGTTTTTCATTCTACATCATTAATTTCAGTCCTCTTTTATTTATTTCTTCCTATCTACTCTTTTTAGGCATTGTTTGCTCTTTGTTTTCCAAGGCCTTCAAATGCATCATGAAGTCATTAATATGAGATGTCTAATTCCATGATGTAGGCACTTGGTGCTATAAACTTTCCTCTTAGGACTGCCTTCATTGTGTCCATAGATTTTGGAATGCTGTGTTTACATTTCTTTCAGTTCTAGGAACTTTTAAAATTTATTTTGACTTCTCTCGATCAAAATTTCATTCGGTAAAATGTTGTTCAGTTTCTGTCAGTCTGTATGCTTTTCCCAGTTCCCTTGTTAGTGATATCCACCTTTATTCCTTTGTGGTCAGGTAGAATATAGAATGCTATTTCAATGTTTCCAAATTTATTGAGACTTGCCTTTTGTCCTAATGTGTTTAGAACAAATATGTTAGGATTTAAGAGATTGTCCCATGAGCTGCTGAGAAGGGACTATGTTTTTTGGTGTTTGGGTACAATGTTCTATAAATATCTGTTACGTTCGTTTAACTTGTTCTATCATTTAATCACAGGTTTTTCTATTTGGTTTTTGTCTGGATGGATGACCTGTGCATTGTTGAGAGTAGAATAGCAATGTCTGTCACTGTCACTGTGTTGGAGTCAATAGGTGATTTTTGATCCAAGAGTATTTCTTTTATAAAATTGTCACTGTTTACATCATTCTTTTTTAATTTTAATTTTTA
>NW_008347042.1:7189435-7197723 GCF_000622305.1 Nannospalax galili
AACATAATTAAGAGGCATTTCATTACAACAGCATTGACATATTCAATAACAATTTCCATACCTAAGATGAATCTCTTTCAAAATTGGCTGTAAATTTTTAGGTTTACTGTTGAATTAATACAGTTATACAATTTGTACTCAGTATAAACCCTATAAGATATAAAATTGAATGAGGTTTTAACCTTTAAATAAGGTCTCAATTTCACTGTTAAAATACATGATTTCATTCCGAAAAATTCGGTTTTTAATGCAATTAATGCTTAGATGTTTGCACATGTGTTTCTAATGTCTATATATCTGATTATTACTAGTCACAGTCAGTTACTTTCTGAGATGCTTGCCACCTGAGTATGGATATAAAGTCATCAAGTAGATTTCAATGGTAATGATTTTCATATCTACTGATTAATAAGGAGCAATTATTTATGCTTTGAATAATTATTTTTTAATTTTTTAAAATTTAATAACCCCATGATTAGAAGAAGCATTTCATTAAAACTTTAACATACTCAGTAATACATTCCAGAGCAATGATACATCTCTTTCAAAAGTGGCTGTAAATTTTTAGGTTCACAGTTGAATTAATACAGTTATACAACACTGAACTCAGTATAAACTCCGTAAGATATAAAATCAATTGAGATTTCTTTAAAGAAGATCTCCATTTCATTTGAAACTATGCTGTTTCCTACATTTTTGATGCTACTAACACTTAGATGTTTGCACATGTGTCTTTAATATCTATGTATCTGATTATTACTAGTTATAGTCGGTTATACTCAGATCCTTAGTACCTGAGTATGGATATAAAGTCATCAGGTAGATTTCACTGGTAATGTTTTTATCACTTCCACTATTTAACATGAAGTAAAAATTCCTCCTCAAATATGTCTTTTTTTAATTTGTTGATTTTTTGTGTGCGTATCATACAGAACATCCCACACAATCTAATTCATCTATATACCAACATCCCAAATGGGACCCTCCTATAGCCTCCCTGCTCCCACACACTGGAGCCCATATATTCTGTCATCCCTGTTACTGTCCACTCTGTTGTCCATACCCAGAGGTGTTCCCCAGTACTTGTCCATCTGCTGAATCTACTCAGCCTATCTACAGATCCTTGTTTTAGGAAGATCAGCTGTTCCTCATCTAGCAGCAATCAGTTGTCAATATTCCTTTAGATAAGATTGAGGTCTGCTCTTCATTTTCAAGTTCTATGCTGGGTTACTGTCTGGGAGTTTCTTGGGCCACCCTGGCCAATAACTCAGAAGAAGGTATATCCTGTCTGGCATTGTTTCTTGTTATGCAGCCTTTAGCTATACATACGGACTCTTAAAAATTATATTGACTCCATTACCCTTTGGTTATACTTTCCTTTTGAATGTTTAATACCCTGAAATTGGCCCAGATAAACCAATTTATTTTTACTCTTAAAGTCCTTTGAGGATCTGTTCTTCTGGGGTAACATGGGCTTTGGAGGAGGCCCTGGCTCCTTTCTTTTATCAGTTCCATCTATGTGAAGATAAACCAAAGGTTCTGCATGACCACAGCTGGCTTCGATTGGAAGCATGGAGGAAATATTTCCTCTGTGTTGACCCTCCTCTTTGTAGACTGGACACTGGTTCAGGTACATTTGGTGGGGTCTCCACTGCCTCCTTGATCAAGAGGACAGGTGACTCACCACAGTTACAGGACATTTTGAGAGATGCTCATAGTCCCCTGGAGGGAAAGGAGCAAAAACTGTCCTTTATGTCCTTCTGTCCAAATTAGTATAGGCCTCATAGTATGGCTCTTAAACATCCAAGGTTAGTTCCACCAATCTGGTTCTTTTCATTTCCATGTGCCATGTAGATGGAGCTTGGGCAAATACCAAACACTGTCAGATAAACCTTGTTAGGACATATATTACCTCCTTTGATCTGGTTGTATGTATAATTTGTCAGCAGGTTGTTGGCCTAATATGGGTCCCTCTGGTTTTCTAAATCTAGCTGGGCATTATTTATCTCTCACATTGTCTAACCCTTCCACCATGGTTTCCCATTTAAGGTGCCCTCATTTATCCCCTTTCTCCCTTAATACTATTCTCCTATGGTCCCATACCTCTTGAGCTCCTTCTTTCCCTTTATCCCCTAGGTTCCTTGTATAACCTTCCCTCCCCATCCTCTTAAAATAATCCCACTTTTATTCATATCGCCCTTGTTAAAAACTGTTTTCTACTGTTCTTATTTTTCAGATTCTTTCTTTATCTTTACTTCCCGATTACTTTTCATTATCCTGATTTCAGTAGTTATGTCTGGATACATATTCACTTATAAGGATTTGGTGCTAGGATCCACATATGAGGGAAAACTACATTTTTTTTCTGAGTCTGTGTTACTTCACTTAGTATAACAGTTTCCAGTTCCATCCATTTACCTGCAAATTTCATGATCTCTGCAATATGATAAGTTTTTTGAGTTTATGCCAAGGAGTCGTATTACTGGGTCAAATGGTAGGTTCATTTGTAGTTTTTTAAGAGTTCTCCATACTACTTTCCATAGGGGTTGAACAAGTCTGCAGTCCCACCAACAGTGGATGAGCATTCCCCTTTCCCCACATCCTGTCCAACATTTGGTATAATTTGTTCTCTTGATCTTAGCCAGTCTTACTGGGGTAAGAAGAAATCTTAAAGTGGTTTTAGTTTGCATTTACCTAATTATTAGTGATGTTCAACACCACTTATGATGTTTCTTAGCCATCTTTACTTCTTCTTTAGAGAACTCACTGTTCAGCTCCTTAGCCCATCTTTAAATTGGGCTACTTCCTTTCTTGATTCTTTGTTTTTTCAGTTCATTGTATATTCTGGATGTTAAACCTCTGTTAGATGTGTCACTGGTGAAGTTTTTCTCCCATTCTGTGGATTTTCTCTTCACTTCCTTGGTTGCTTCCTTTGATGTACAGAAGCCTTTTAGTTTAATGATGTCCCATTTGTTGATTCCTGACCTTGTTTCCTGGGCAGCTGATGTCCAGTTTAGAAAATCCTATTGCCAATGTTTTCTGATTTCTTTATATATTCTGGATGCTAAAACTCTGTCAGATGTGTCACTGGTGAAGATTTTTTCCCATTCTGTGGGTTTTCTCTTCACCTATATTTTTATCGTTTCTTTTGCTGTATAGAAGCTTTTTAATGAAGTCCCACTTATTGATTGCTGACCTTAATTCCTGAGCAACTTCTTTCCAATTTAAAAAATCCTTTCCTACACCTATATCCTGTAAGTTACTGCCATTTTTTTCTTCTAATATTTTCAGGGTTACCAGTTTCACATTGAGGTCTTTGATCAATTTGGAGTGGCTTTTTGTGCAAGATGAAAGATAAGGATCTAGTTTCATTTTTCTACAGTTGGAGATCCAGTTTTGCCAGCACCATTTGTTGAACATGCTGTCTTTCCTCCATTGTGTGTTCTTGTCACCTCTGTCAAATATCAGGTGGCTGAAATTTCATGTACTCGGGTTTGGATCTTAAATGATGTTCCATTGATCTATGTGTCTGTTTTTGCACCAGTACCATGCTGTTTGTATGACTATGGCTCTGTAGCATACATTGAGATCTGGTATAGTAATCCCCAACATTGCTCTTTGTGTTCACGGTTGCTTTGGTTATCTGAGGTCTTTTGTGCCTCCATATGAATTTAAGGATGCATTTTTCTAATTCTGTGAAGTATGTAACAGGGATTTTGATTGGGATTGCATTGATTCTATATATTACTTTCGTTATAGGATGGTCATTGTAAAAATATTAATTCTTCCAATCCATGAACATGGGAGGTCCTTCCATCTCCAGGTGTCTTCCTCAAACTCTTTCTTTAACAATTTAAATTTTTCATTGTAGAGCTCTTTGGTGTCTTTCATGAGATTTATTCCAACAAATTTTAATTTTTTGCAGCAATTGTGAATGGGAGCATTTCCCAGTATTCTTTATCCAATTTCTTTTTATTGGTATATAGAAAGGATACTGATTTTTGCAGAATGATTTTATATCCTGCCACTATACTGAGAGTGTTGATCAGTTCTAGGAGTTTTCTGGTTGAACTTTTGGGATCTCTTAGGTATAGTATCATATCATATGCAAAAAGTGATAGTTTGACCTCTTCTTTTCCAATTAGTACTCCTTCATTTTCCTTCTCCTGTCTTATTACTCTAGCAAGACTTTCAAGCACTATGTTGAAAAGGAATGGAGATAGTGGACATCCTTGTCTGGTTCCTGATTTTAATGGCAATGCTTCCAGTTTTTCTCCATTTAGAATGATATTGGCTGTGGCTTTGTTGTATATAGCTTTAATTATGTTGAGGTATGTTCCCTCCAGTCAAGTTCCCTCTAGGATTTTGAACATAAATGCAAGCTGAATTTTGTCAAAGCCTTTTCTGCATCTATTGAGATGACAATGTGGTTTTTGTCTTTCAGTCCATTTATATGATTAATGACATTTATTGAATTGTGTATATTGAACCATCCCTGCATTTCTGGGATAAAACCTACTTGATCATGGTGAATGATCTTTTTGATGTGTGTGTGTGTATGTGGTTTGCAAGTATTTTGTTGAGAATTTTTGCATCTATGTTCATTAAGGATATGGGTCTATAGTTTTCTTTTCTGGTTGTGTCTTTACCCAGTTTGGGTATTAGAGTGATGTTGGCTTCATAGAAGGAATTTGGGAGTTTTCTCCCTGTTTCTATCATTTTGAGTAATATAAGTAGTATTGGTTGGAGGTCTTCTTTAAATGTCTGGTAGAATTCTGCTGTAAATCCATTTAGGCCAGGCCCCGTTTTTAATAAGGAGGCTTTGTATTACTGTTTCAATTCCTTATATGTTATGAGTGTGTTTAAACTGTTGTTCTGTCCTTGGTTTAACTTTGGAGGTTCCCATGATTTCAGATATCCATCCATTTCTTTTAGACTTTCAGATTTAGTAGCATATAGGTTTTTAAAATATTCCCTTATAATGGTTTGGATCTTTTGGGTGTTATTGTGATATTTCCCCTTTCATCTCTGATTTTGTTGATTTGTATTTGCTCTTTCTTTCTTTTGGTTAACTGGGCTAAAGGTCTGTCTATTTTCTTTCACTTTTCAAAGAACTAGCTCATAGATTCATTGATTCTTTTCATTGTTTTCTTTGTTTCTATTTCATTATTTTCTGCTTTGATTTTTGTTATTTCTTCCCTTCTGCTGGGTTTGGGTTTCATTTGTGGCTTGAGTTTCAGTGTTAGGTCATTTATTTGTGCTCTTATCAATTTTTTAATGTAGGCACTTATAGCTATAAACTTCCCTCTTAGGACTGCTTTTAATGTGTCCCAGTGGTTGTGTTGTGTTGTGCTGTCCTTTTCTTTGAATTCCAGGAATTCTTTTATTTCTTTAATTTTTCCTTTGACCTGCTCACTGTTTAGGAGTGTGTTATTCAATCACCATGAGTTCATGTAGTGGCTAGTGCTTCATCCAGTGTTGATTTTGAGCATTATTGCTTTGTGGTCCCATAGAATGCATGGAATTATTTCAGTATTTTTGTATTTGTTGAGGTTTGTTTTGTGGCCCATTATGTGGTCAGTCTTTGAAAAAGTTCCATGAGGTGCTGAGTAGAAAGTGTATTCTTTGGTGCTTGGGTGGAATAATCAAAAGATGTCTATTAGGCCCGTTTGATGTATAGTATCATTTAATTCAAACATCTCTCTGTTTATTCTTTGTCCAGTTGACCTAAGGGAGACAGTGGGGTACTGAAGTCCCCTACTATTACTGAGTTGGGGTTAATCTATGTCTTAAAGTCCTGTAGTGTTGTTTTTATGAATTTGTGTGCACAAGAGTTTAGTGCAAATATGGTAAGGACTGTAATATTTTCTTGGTTAACTGTTCCTTTGATCAGAATGAAGTGACCCTCCTTATCTCTTCTGATTAGTTTTACTTTGAAGTCTATTTTGACAGATATTAGAAACCCTGCTTGTTTCTTAGTGCCATTTGCTTGGAATATTCTTTTCCATCCTTGAAGGTGAGATGATCTTCTTGCAGACAGAAAAGAGATGTATTTTGTTCCTTAATCTTCTTTAAACCTTCTTTAAATATCTTTAAATATCTGGTAGAATTCTTCTGTATATTCAACTGGTCCTGGGCATTTTTTTAGTCAGGAGGTTTTGTATTAGTGTTTCAATTTCCTTATGTATTATGGGTCTGTTTTAGGTGTTAATCTCCTATTGGTTTAGTTTTGGTGGTTCCCATGCTTTTAGGTGCCTGTCCATTTCTTTTAGGTTTACAAATTTAGTACTATATAGGTTTTTTTTAAAATATTCGCTTATAATGTTCTGGATCTGTTTGGTGTCTCTTGTGATGATTCCCCTTTCATCTCTGATTTTGTTGATTTGGAGGGATTCTTTCTTTTGGTTCACTGGGCTCGTGCTCTATCAATCTTGTTTATTTTCTCAATGAACCAGCTCCGGATTCGTTGATTCTTCGTGTTGTTTTCTTTATTTCTATTTCATTAATTTCTGCTCTGATATTTGTTTTTTCTTCTTGTCTGCTGGGTTTGGGTTTCATTTGTTGCTGCTTTTCAAATATCTTGAGTTGCAATGTTAAGTCATTTATTTGTGTTCTTTCCGATTTTTCAATGTAGGCACTTAGAGCTATAAACTTCCCCCTTCGGACTGCTTTCAATGTGTCCCAGAGCTTTTGCTGTGTTGTATTTTCCTTTTCCTTTAGTTCCTGGAATACTTTTATATCTTTCTTAATTTCTCCTTTACCCATTCATCATTCAGGAGTGTGCTGTTTAATCTCTGTGTGTTCATGTGGTTTCTGTCGATTCATCCAGTGTTGATTTTAAGCTTTATTGCATTGTGCTCTGATAGAATGCATGTAATTATTTCAATCATTTTGAATTTTTTGGGGTTTGTTTTGTGCCCCAGTACATGGTCGATTTTGGAGAAGGTTTCATGGGGCGCTGAATAGAAACTATATTCTTTAGTGCCTGGGTGGAATATTTGGTAGATGTCTGTTAGGTCCATTTGATATATTGTATTGTTTAATTCAGATATCTCTCTGTTAAATCTCTGTCCTGTTGACCTATATAATGGTGACAATGGGGCACTGAAGTCCCCTACTATTAGTGAGTTGGGATTAATCTAGGTCTTAAAGTCCTCTACTACTGTTTTTATAAAGTTGGGTGTACCAGAGCTTGGTCAATATATGTTAGCGATTATAATATCTTCTTGGTTTACTGTTTCTTTGATCAGAATGAAGAGGCCATCTTTCTCTCTTCTAATTAGTTTTAGTTTAAAGTCTATTTTATTAGATATTAGAATTGCAATGCCTGCTTTTTTTTTCTTAGTACAAATCGCTTGGTGTATTTTTTTCCACCCTTTCATCTTAAGGTATTACCTGTCCTTGAAAGTGAGATGAGTTTCTTGCAGACAACAACAACAAAAAAAAAACGGGTTTTGTTTCTTAATCCTTTCAAATAGTCTATCTTTTGACTGGGCAGTTCAGTCCATTGATATTTAAAGTTATTAATGAAAGATGTGTATTGAATCCTGTCATTTTTATTTCTGTTCACAATCTTGATATAGCTGTGCATTCCCACAATTATACAGTCATTGAATTTTTTTTTCCTGTCACCCCCTGTGCGTAGCTGTTCCTTTCTTTTGCTCTTTGTATTGCTTCAAGAACTCTCTGAAGGGCTGGTTTTGTGGACATGAATTATTTCAGCCTATTTATGTCATGGAAGATTTTTCTTTCCCCTTCAACTGTGATAGATATTTTGGCTGGATAAAGTAATTTGGGTTGGCATCTGTGGTCATTTAGAACTGGAATACTTTGGTCCAGACTCTTCTGGTTTTCATAATTTGCACTGAAAAGTCATCTGCAATCCTGATGGGTTTTCTTTTATATGTGACTTGTTTTTCTTTTGCAGCTTTCAGTATTGTCTCTTTGTTCTGTATATTTAGTGTTTTTACTACGATATGCCATGGAGAGTTCCTGTTCTGGTCCTGTCTGTTTGGTGTTCTGTATGCTTCTTGTATTTGTATGGGCATGTCTTTCTTTAAGTTTGGGAAATTTTCTTCCACAATTCTGTTGAAGATCTTGTCCATGCCATTATCTTGGGATTCTTCTCCTTCCTGCATGCCTATGATTCATAAGTTTGGTCTTTTTATGATGTCACACAATTCCCGCATATTCTACTCTTGTGATTTCTTAAATTTCTCATAATCTTTGCTTGAGTGGTCTAGTTCATCCACTTTATCTTCCAGTCTTGATACTCTGTTTTCCATTTC
>NW_008347042.1:7197759-7234111 GCF_000622305.1 Nannospalax galili
TCTGCTGTCATTTCTAATTGGCTTACTGAGTGTTTCACTTCCTTCTTCATTTCAACCTGAGTATTCTTTCAATATTTCTAAAACTTTTTTCAATTCATTCAGAAGTTTATCATTATCTTCATTCAGTTCTTTGATATCTTTGGTTGTATGTTCTTTAAATTCACTGAATTCTTTTTATCAAGTTTATAATTGTGCTTTTTAGTTCCATGTCCTGTGTTATCTCTAAGGAGTTCTCTTTGTACTCTTCTAGAGGATTATTGGTACTTGGTGAGGATATATTATTTTGGTTTTTCATGTTATTATTTTTTCTCTGTGACTTTGACATGTGAATTTCTTTCATAGTTTCTGATTCCTTTGTGAGACTCAAACCTTCCTTTCTTGAGTTTATAAACTTTATGTGCCTTTGTGATTTTCTTGTTGGGCATGAAAAGTTGGTTGGTCTAGGCTTCAGGTTCTCTCTTTTTATTTTATTTTGGAGTGGTCCAGTTGCTTTTGTCTTCAAGAGTTCCCCCAGAGGCCCAAGTGAGATGAGGCTCAGATGCTCTCAGGCTTTCTCCTAAGGTATGGATCCCTCCAGGAAAGATGCTACCCTCAGGAATTTGGGAGATGGGCTGGCGTGGGAGAAGGGCCCATGATAAATGCTAGTCTCAGGAAGCTGGTGGCTGTGCTGCCCAGGGAAGTAAAGGGAGGTGAGGGCAGGACCAGTGCCAGAGAGTTCCTGGGGGCTGTACGGAGGAATTGAGTTGGACCAGATGCAAAGGATCAGGAAGAAGCGGTGGCTCTGGGCCAAGAGATTACCCTAGTGTCTGGACAAGAAATGGGCCTGTACCCAGGCTAGGAGGAGAGACGCAGCTGGGAGAGTGAAAGAGGCTGGGGGAGTCAAGGCGCAGTGGGAGTGCTGGACTTACTCAGGATTGGTGCTGGCACCAGGACATTGGAGGCTGTGTAGCCCAGGAAGCAAAGTGAGATGAGGGCGGAACCAGGCCCAGAGGCCTCCTGGGGACCATGAAAGGTGCTGGCACCAGGATGCCCAGAGACTGCAGCCCAGGGAAGTCTACATCATTCTCTTACACTTATGTTCATTATAAGATTATAAATTTCTATAACAGAATCACATTATAAATATCACTATTAATTTAAAAAAAAATAAACATATGCTTGGAATTGGGAAAGGCTTACACAAAACTGAAAATATTTATTGGTCCTAGATCCAGTAAATAAAAGGTCTTTTCAAAGTTTTACTTATTCCATATATACATTTCCAAATATCAATCATAATATGTATATAATAATAGTTGGAATTAGCACATGTATTTTTATAATATCGTTAATATTGACTCAAAAAGAATATCTGTATAGATTGTTTTTCCACCTCATGTCAATTGAATTTAAAAAAAGAAATCTTTAAATAGGGACTGGAGCATTGGTCCACTGGTTAAGAACACTGGCTGTTCTTGCAGAAGAACTGGGTTTGATTCCCAGCACCCAAATGGCAGCTAACTGCTGGCTAACTCCAGTTCCAGGGGATCTGATGTGCTCTTCTGACCTCTGTGCACATTGCATGGTACAGGTACACTTACAACACATTCAGGCAATGCACTCAGACACATAAAATAAAAAATAATAATAATAAATAAAAATACTTAAAAATGCTTAAATATCAATGAAATTTCAAAACATTTTGCTGAATCTAAAATGTAAAATCAGTTTGGACTTGTTAATAAGGTAAATTAGTTGACAAAACTAGACTTAATATGTTTAAACAAAAATCATTAAGAGAAAACTTGCAAATAATTTTATATATTAATTACATTCCTTTAAGGTCAAGGAAATAAATTTAAATAAAGAGAATTTTTGTTGATAAGTAAGGCTGTTTCAAATTGATAGGTGAGCTAAGTTTAAGAAAAAACCTTAACAGATTATGACAGTAAACTTAATATAAAACAGATTGTCACATAATTTTAGTAAAAATAAATGATGCAGAATATTGAAAGTAATTTTAAAGAAATACCAGAGACTTATTACTATGGAAAGTTGTGAATCTGGAAATATATATCAATATTTGTAAGAATAATTGCTTATTTTAACAGTATTTATAAATTTTCAGATGGTAAAAATAAAATAAGACATTTTATAATTCAATGACTGGTTATAAACTATTTTACTATTTTGTCTTTAGAATAACTGTATTAAGATAATTTCTCTAGGTTCTGGAAAAACAGCTCAGGGATTAAAACGTTTAGTAATCTTGTGTAGGACCTTAGCTTGCTTCCTAACACCCATATGGTGGCTAACAATGGCTTGTAACTTGTGTTGCAATGGCTCCTATTCCATCTTGTGACTTTTACAGCATCCTTCATTGCATGTATGTGGTAAACATAGGCTCACACAGACACACACACACACACACACAGAGACACAAATTAAATTAATAAATAAAATTACTTTCTTCAAGGAAATTGGTTGTTACGGGGACCCCTGAGCACCACTTGGGTGGGGGAGAGTTGGCACAGAGTCAGTCACGACACAGACACCAGGAGTCAGGTGAGAAGCAGGCAGTGCTAGGAGTGAGCAGCGACATCTGTCCCCAGGCTCCGAGGCAGGATACAGGTTGGCAAAAGGGGAAGTGAGCTAAGGCACATGCGTAGTCACGCTATCACGCACTTCCTCCTACAGTTGGTTAAACATATTTTAGGTTAATAAATCATTACTTAAAGAATAGAGTGGCCAGGCATGATAATACAGTACTTGGAGACTGAGGAGGTGATACTGAGTTTGATGTTAGCTTAGACTACACAGCAAGTTCAAAGCCATCTTATACTAACTTGTTAGTGAAACCCTACCTTAAGAAAATTAAATAACATTATTAAAAGATAATACAAAAACAAGTTCCCAAGGTCAACCTTACTTAAAATTAGCTCTACACTGGTGTTTAGAACATAACGATAATTCTTTGTTTTCCTTATATTTACTAGTTATATAATTGTCAAATTTTCGAGGCCTCTGAATTTCATTTGCATTACAATATAAGGCTTCAAACGGTGACTTTATATTTAGTTAGTACTGTAAGATTACTACAGTTTGTTTACTTTCACTAATGTTTAAACAATTTCACTACACTAAAGATGAGAAAATATTGTTAACCACAAAATCATGCGATGACTTTTAAACTCACTCTATCTTATATGTTAAAGCATGTCATATTAAATATTTTACATTTATTTAGGTTATTAAATTCAAAGGAAATAAGTTAAAAATCAACAACAGCAACAACGAAAGTCATGCAAAGGAAAACTTAGATATTCCAGGAATATAAGTGTCAGGTCACAACCAGCTAGAAAGAACTCCCTAATAATGTTTGCAGCAGATTATGTCTAGTGTCAGGTCACTACCAGGTAGAAAGAACTCCCTAATAATGTTTGCAGCAGATTATGTCTGATTGCTCCAGCTCCACTGGAAAGCATTTGTCCTAAAGGCAATGCTTATAGAGGCATGTTTCAAGTACAGAGAAGTTTCTACAGCTATGTTTATTCATTAATACTTTTAATGTCTTCCCCATATTTCTGCTGTGGTTTTTACTATCTTGTTCACCTTAGGTTCTCACAGTTTAGCATTCACCCTGAGTCATAAAAATGTGAGATTGTGCCCTAAACTCTAATGGTGTCAAACACAACAATATGGTTCAACAAAGGACTGTGTAATTTTAGCCAAATACTAAAATGAACAAATCCTGAACTCTGTGGAAACATCACTAGATCAATAGCCTACTCAGAAGGGAAAATCTGAATCTCAAGAATAAAGTCATCACAAGGTTCTAAGCATCTCTTTAAAAAAGAGAGAGTAGAGTTCCCCTGCATCTGCTCAGTGTGCTCTAGCTAATGGCTGTAAATAAGCCCATATTCTATGCAGAATAATTAGCTGCATGCCTTTTAAGAAAAAATGTTGACAATAAGCAAGCAGGGAGAATAGAACCAAACTGTTACAAAAAATACTATGAAACACATGTCATTAAAAGGGTCAGCATAATATTGTTACAGCTTATAAATATATAACTTTTACTAACTAAGTAATACAGGTAAAAATGAGATATGAAAAGGAGTTGGCCCAATTTTTCTATGTTTTGTCTATATGAATTTTGTTTTAGTGAACAGAAACTGTTGGGAAGATTGGTTCTCATCCTGAACAGACTGTCAGTGTACTGGATACTTTAGGTAAATCCAACAGAATGGCAAGTGTCTGTGTGGAAACAGAAAAACTGCAATGAAAATGATGTGTGAAAGTGTAAAAGATGAAATCATACAAAGAGCGCTCATTACTAACAGCACTTGCAGAACAGGAAGCTGCTCTGGGCGAGTCTTTTAGAGAGTGGAGAGTTAGCGGGAAGGATGAGGACACTGTTGTGGACTTTACCAACACTGTACACTTAGCCATACTAAATTCTTTTAAAAATGTTCCCGCCTAATAAACATTACCTTATGTAACCATTTTACTTCATAAATATTTTAATGTTTTAAACTCTTGACTCTTTTGTAATACATGTAAACAAAAATACACTTTTATTCATTAACATATTTTAAAATTTTATTGAATTTTTGTAATTTTTACACAAAATAGTTTGATCGTATTTAGGTTCCGTCCCCATCCACACCTCCTCAACTGCTTCCCTGCCAATTTAATTTAATCATATAATGTATATTATATTATATATCTCATAACTTATAGAGTCTGATTTGTGTTCCCAATTGTCCTTCAGTGTAGGGCCATCCACTGGGATCATCAAGATTTCCATCCTGCAAGACACTGGCTTTTCCTCTCCCAGCAACCATCAACTGTCAAAATCTTCAATGTAACCTCTACACATAGGAAGAATTCATCTCTCATCTCTCACCAGAATTTTTTTTTTATATACAGCAGATAGTGATTAACATAGAAACCCGCAATAGGCCAATGCACAGAAAGCTGTGGAGTGCTTATTCATGATAGGACACCTGTTTCAAACATCTGCTTCCCAAACGCTGAGGGATCATCATGAAAGAGGAGGCAGAAAGATTGTGAAAACCAGAGATGGTAGACGACCACAAGAAAACGTAGTTTTTCAGACAGCTGGCCTGATATGAACTCATATAAACTCATATGAACTCACAGCAATGGTGAGCACAGCATGCACAAGTCCCTGGGTGAAGGAAGCCTCAATTGGAGAACTTTCTTCATTGGACTGAACCGTGGTCATATCCATGGGGCATTTTCTTGATTGTTCAGTGATGTGATATGGCCCAGCTCAGTGTGGGTGATACTACCGCTGGGCAGGTAATCCTGAGTTGTAAAAGAAAGCAGGTTGAGCATGGGCCAGGGAAGCAAGCCAGTAAACAGTGTTGCTCCATGGCCTGTGCTCCAGCTACCAACTCCAGATTCCTGCCCTGAGATCCTACCTTGGGCTCCCTGATGAACTGTGACCTGGGAGATGTAAGCTAAATAAACCCTTTCCTCCCCAAATTGATATGGAGTGCTGGGATTAAAGTTGTGCACCATGCTCAGTTGTTTGTTTTTTGAGACTCACTGAGTGTATCCAGAAGCATCTGTTTGATCATGGGTTTAGAACTACGACTGAATGCCCCTTTCCCAGAATGCATTAGTAGCGAATAGCTCTTCAGGAAGAATGAGTGTGATTTTACTGAGAGAACATTATCTTTAGACTATAAAAGTATCAATATTTATTAAAAATCAGTGTACCTGTTAAACTGTTTTGTACCTGTTAAACTGTTTTCAAAATAATTATCTTCATGCCAAAACTGAAAGCTTTGGTCACAGAAACTTCTTTTTGTGGGGGCAACAGTTACTGGTGTTAGAGCCTCCTAACTGCTGAATGTGCTGAGAACAATGGAGTGTTGTGTGTTCAGCCATGAACAGATGAACAGGGCATTTACATTAGTATCTCCGAGGCTCAGGGAACATTACGGAAGAGGGTTCAGAAAATATGTAAGAGCTGGAGGAGAGGGAGTAATGTTGCAGAATGCTGTCTTTTGGACAAGGCATAGACATTCTACCCATGAACTCATCGCAACTGTGCTTATCTCCATTAAGACTGCAGGAGATTAGGCCCATTGAACTTCTGTCATTTCTAGACCTGAGTGGATGAACTTGCACTCAAAGGTGTCTGGGCACACTAACTGGCTTGATAGGCCTTAATATAAATGACAGAATGCATGAATTCCAGTGTATGTGGGAGCAATAAGAGGGTGCCAATTAGAAAAGGAGTATAAAATGATTAAGATGTTCTGTATGAAATACACAAAAATTCAATAAAAATCCCCCCTCCCCCAAAAAGTCAGTCATCGAAAGTCCACAAGGACTTTCAGTCAGTTCGTGGTTTCTTGGCAACGGAGGCATTTTCTATAGTAGTATTGGCACTGGTAAATTGTCTACACTCTTGTAAATATACTCTCACACCCATTCTTATGCAAGCAATACTAATTAAACTCCTGTAAGCATCAAAGCACACACACCAATACACACACAATGCGAGAACAGAAAGAAGAGTGGTAGGAAGGAAAGGGCTCAGAAGGAGTAGGAGGGAGCAAAAGAAAATTAGACTGGAGAATAAATATGATCAAAAGAAATGATATATTGATACATGTAAACATTTCATAATGAAGCCCTTTATTATATATGATTCTGAGTCAATAATAGCAAAAAATAAGATCCTTAAATATAAAAATTGTAAACATATGTATGTATAAACAAAGTTTTTACATAGTACTAAGTACCTTCAAAATACATGAATGTACATTTGGCAGAATTACAAGGCAATGCTAAATTATCTCATTCTAATTATTTAACTCATACATTTTCAGTAACTAATCTTTCAAATGAAGTAAAGTATGTCAAGATTTAATAAGTCACAAGCCCAGTTTTGCAATGTTTAAAAATATCAGCAATAGGAAACTAAACAGTATTTTCAAAAATATTAATTTCTACAGTCTGACTATAAAGCTTGCATAAGTCACATTCTCAGCTTATAATAAATTTAACATTTAAATTATAAAAGATACTTAAATATTGATTAAAATATAATAAGATGCATTTGAACATCTTAAAATACTAAATTTAATAAATAAAATTTTATACTTCCAATCACATTGAAATTGAAACACATTTATTTTTATGTTTTTATTTTTCTAAGCTAAATGTATTAAGACATTTATATGAAATAAAACCCCTGTTTAGTGTATGAGTCTTGGGATGTGCACACAGTCACATAATGCACATGATCAAGATGCAAGATATATACAGCACCTAACATGCACCGTTAAGCCTTTTGCAGTAAAGTGCTTGGTGCAATGGAGTATTGACCTGTTTACAGTCTAAGTGCTTCTAGTTTCTTGATCTGTTCTGTATACCGATTCTCTTCTTTTCAATGAATCATCTACTTTATTGTAATCCAGTTTATGATTTATAATCTAGTCTTGCAAATGTATCATTCATAAAGCCCATAATAGAAGTCTTTGAAAAATGATTAGTGTAATAAGAGATTTTTAATTTATGTCTTAGAAAACATTTGCTATCTGACTTTTCCTGGGGAGATATAAACAAATATTTGTTCATCAAAAATTGGTCATGAATGCCAAAACAAAGAAAGGATTCTACTTAATTGTCCTTGGTGAACCAGTGAGTTTATTAGAGCTACTTGCAGGAGTATATGGAATGCTTTTTTATAGGATCATGGGGGATTCAAAGGCCTTTGCATCACTGAAAAGCCCAGCACAGCCTGGGTAAGTTGCATCCCTAGAGCCCCCTGCATGACCCACAGGTAGTGTGGCTGGGTTCAAAGTCTTTTCTTCTAAACAATTGTTGTTTGCTTATCTAATTTTGGGGATGAGTCTTGTGAGTTTTTAGAATTTCAAGAATTTCCTGAGACTTGTAATGTTTATTGAATTCTTTAACCTTTTAAGTTTTGTTTTCTTCCTAAGTTTAGTGAGAGTCACTCTAAGGGATAATATTTCATCTTAGAAGAAATACCTAAACAACATTATCTTCTACATTGACTGCAATGCTATTATCTTTGTACCATTTGACTATTTTATCATTATAAATAATTAGCAGTTATTCAATAAGCAAATCTATGTAAATCCCTTAAGCACACATGGAGGAAATCATTATTTCATTGATAGGCAAGACATTTCCCTCATATAGGTAACAAGTGAAGGAATGATGTAAAAGTTTAGATTTAGTCAAAATGAACTCTTTGAGAGAGTTGTGTGAACTGCAGTTCTGTAAAGATGGGAATCATGGTAACTTTAACATCACTGATTATGGTTATAATAATTCTCTTTATTAGTAATATTTAAGCTGATATCCAAATGATCAGAAGAATTAGACTGAGAATCTGTGATGTGAATCTGAAACATCTAAACATTTTAAATATGCTAACATCAGCGATGAGAGACAGCGTGTGATTGTCTTCAAGTCCTGCTGATGCTTTTCTGCTATTCTCTGAGGCAATAGTGAAATGATTAAATAAATTTTAACTGTTGAGCTAAAATCTGCTGAATTTTATGTAGCCCAGTTAGCTAGACTCACATGTGGTATAAATTTAGCAAAGTTGGAGGTGGGGACTGAAAATACAGTGTGGTATTTTGATATAGATCACCTATCATGCTATCTAGTTTTTGGGATTTTCTGATTAATCCTGTAGAAACTTCTTTCTATTCAGTTCTATTCCGCTATAATTTATAGACATTAAGTACAATATAAAATGTTCACAGATTTGTAGGAATGACATAAATGACATTATGCAGTTAATCTCCCTAGCATGACCATAAAGTAACAGATTTTTGTCATTATATATTAGATTTCCTTGCTTTAGAATTTCACAGAACTAGTAGAACAGAATGTGAGGTCTGGAGAGCATAAAGTTGTATAAATGTCATTCAGGCCAAGTTTTCTCATGGTGTTAGTAGTATATTTTAAAATTTTTTTGATGTACTGATTTTTATTTTATGTGTGTGAAGGTTTAGTCTGTGTGTATGTAAACGTACCACATGTGTGTGAAGCCCAAGGAGGTCATAAGAGGGTAGAGGATCCCTTAGAACTGGAGTCACAACTGCTGTTAGCTTCCATGTGGGTGCTGAGATCTGAACCTGGGTCTGTATGGAGGGTGAGGCAGTGCTTTATAACTGCTGTGTCATCTCTCCAAACTTTCTCGTAGGTACTTGGAATTATTTATATCAGATTACAGCTTATTTTATTATACTTTCTGTTGATTTTCTACTTGTACTTTAGTTTTCTTGTTTTAGCTGTTCCTTTGTATCTTTTTGGCATCATGCATTGCTGATCTTAATGCAGTATCTTTTAAGCTATATTAATTTTTGTTACTTTAATCCTAGCCACAGGAATCCTTAAATTCTCAGTCTATTAAAGTTCAACATTACACCTCTTCAGCGTTCAGACTTTTCACCTGACACTTTGTGCTTGCTGACTTGTTTTCCTCCTTCACACCCCATTTTCACACTGCAGTTTGTCTTATTTGAATCCATGTCACGTCTGTTATAAGTGTACAAGGTTATACTTTTACACATCTCTCTTCTTATCTTTCTTGATGTTTGCTGGATCTACTCCTTCCTCATGTCATCACCTTGTGTCACAGTGTTATTATTTCTGCTCTGAGCCATCAATTAACTTTTAAGTAAATTATGAAATTGTTAAATTTAGTGATGTTTGTTTTCTTACCATATTTTTGATCTTCAATAATTTTTACATATGCAGATTTCAATACAAAAACTTGTTTCCTTAAGCCATGTAGTTCCAGACTACTACTGAGTAAGTCTTTGTGTATTAAGGTGTTTTAAAACTCATCCCTGGTTTTGAGAGGTGTCTTGGTAGATATAGTGATGTTACATATGGACTCTTCAGTGTGCATCTTATTGAAGTTTAGAGGAGAATAGTCCTCATCACAAGTTGGGGAGCAAAGAGGGTCGCAGTACTAAGGTTTATTTAGGAAAATGTGCATTTTGCTTAAACTAACATTTCTTCGATGTTTGTCATTTTTTTCTTTGTGCTAAAAATTAAATCCTTTCTTCTAATAAGAACTTTCTATATATAAGAAAATGACAGTTATCCTATGATTAAAGAATTCTTTCTCTTGGGACTGGAGAGATGGCTCAGCAGTTAAGAGCTCTGACTGCTCTTGCAGAGGACCTGGGTTCGATTCCCCACACCCACATGGCGGCTACGAACCATCCTTAACTCCAATTCCAGGGAATCCTCTGATGCCCTGTTCTGACCTCTGCGGCATTGCAAGACATGGGTGCACTCACATACATGCAGGTAATACGCTCATACACATAAAATAAAAGCAATAAATAAAATATTTAAAAAAGAATTCTTTCTCCATTCTGTTGATAGTACTTTAGGCTAATTACTTTTCTTAGCTCTTTTGATTTTTTTTTTTCTTTTTTTTGAGACAGGATTTCCCTGTAGCCCCAGCTGGCCTGGAACTCACTGTGTAGATCAGGTTGGCCTCAATCTCACTGAGATCTGCCTGCCTCTGCCTCCCGAATGCTGAAACTAAAACTGTGTGCCACCAAGCCCAGCTATTTTTCTTTTATTTTTTTATTAAATTTTTGGAGTTTTCATACAATATAGTCTGATGATATTTCTATCCCCTCCCATCTCTGCACCTCCCCCCACCATTCCTACTCCCTCACCTCTCAATTTAATGTACTCTTTCATATATATATATATATACATGAAAATTATATATAATATATGCATAATATGGCCTATAGAGTCTGATTTGTATCCCCAAATGCCCCTCAATATGGGTCTATTCACTGGGCCCACCAAGAATCCAATCCCTGTAAGATAGTTAATGTGGATAGTACAGTAAATTATATGGGTGTGCCAGAATCTGCAGAATGTTAACTTAATATTTCTTTGGGTATTTACAAGAAGCAGATGATAGATAGATAGATGATAGATAGATAGATGATGGATAGATAGATGATAGGGATGGATAGACATCTATCTATCCATCCTTATTTATCTGGGGGTGGGGCAGGCAGATGATAGTTTTCTTAGTGTTTTTGGAAATTTCCAGGCTAATTTCCAAGATGACTGAACTAGTCAATACAATAACAGAAGATACAATAACAGAAGAAATCAGCAGGGTCCCCTCTTAGGGTTCTTAGTCTCATTAATAAGAGAATTGAGGAATTGATTCAAACAAAAGGTTAAAAATAATTGTATTTGATTTTTAAAGTACACCCTCAAGGCATAAAAACTTGAAAACTATAAATCTTAGCAGCTTCCCAGAGGAGAATTGAAGCAATAAGCCATGGCTTTTAAAGCTTGCATAGAGATCAGACACATGATGACCCCGCAGAAACATAGCAAGGAAGGGAACTTTAGAGAAAGAACAAGAAAGCCCCGAAGTTGAGGGGAGGGAGGAGAAAGCAGGAAGTGTTAGAAAAATCATGCTTAGAAAGGAGATAATGGGGCTGGAGAGATGGCTCAGTGGTTAAGAGCACTGGCTGCTCTTGCAAAGGCTTGGGTTTGATTCCCAGCACCCACATGGCAGCTAACAAATGTCTGTAACTCCAGTTCCAGGGGATCCGATGCCCTCTTAAGCCTATGTGGGTACACTTACATACATGTAGGCAATACACTCATACACATAAAATAAAAATAGTGAATTTTTTTAAAAGAAAAGAGAGAAAAAGAAAAGGAGAGACTATTCTTTGTTGAAGCATTCAGAAGAACAGGCAGATTTACAAAGTTCTGTGTCTAAAGCCTGATAAGCCGCCTGGTAACTTCTGCCCCAGTGGGTGGGGCTATCCAGCAGGAAAAGGAAAAGCTCACCATCTCATTAATCCCTTATTATTCTGCCTGTCTCTTTCCAATCACTTAATGTGAGCCCACCTTTCTAGGAGTGGTTTATTGGCCAGGTGGTAGACCTGGCTTTACTGGAATGTGATGTCTACTTGCAGTCCAGACATTTTATTCTCTTGACCCAGAGTTCCCTCTTAAGGCACATTTCTTGCTACTTAGTAACACCAGTTTACTTTCCAACCAAACTATAGAAAGTTCCCTCTTTCCATCCGCATTTGTCTTACTTGTTTTCTTGACGATATCCTTTCTTCTGGGGTGATGTGTAAATCCCAAAATGCTTTTAATCTACAGTTCCCTGATGTCTAAGGATGTTGAAATGAAAACTTTTCAAGTGATTATTGGTCATTTATATTTCTTTCCTTCTTTTTTTTTCTTGAGAACTGTCTAGCTCATGAGCCCATTTATTTTGTTTACTTTTTACTGTTCTTTTTATATTTTGTCTGTTGCATAGCTGATAAAGGTGTTTTCTCATTCACGCTGATGATTGTTTTGCCATGCAGAAGTTTCTTAATTACATTTGTCGCAGTTTATCCTTTCTTCACTGGGGAGTAGAGATTACTTTGGCCTAGAAGCCTTGGCAACTTATGGAGCAGAACAGAACAGTGTCCATTAGATCTAAAGGTAACAGTTGTTAACTCTCTTTACTAGGAGGTGCACATAGTTACAGACCTCACCTGGAATTCCAGCCAACAATCCCTCCTGCCCAGGCTTGAGCTATAGGTAATTGGGAGAGAAGCTGGGTTGGTAACAGAAAGTGGAAGATTGACTGAGATGGGGACTCCATGATGCAAGTTTCAGGAAGTCGTCATCCATAAGAGAGTGGGAATGTGTGTTTATTCAGCTGTTTGAGGAACACTAATGATTTATAAAGTGAGCCAAATAAGCTCATTGGCTCACCAATTGAACTTTGGAGGAATCTTCAGTTTAGTCTGCCAGTGATGCCCTATATGGGGTGAACTAATATTGTTCCCATCTCCCCCCGAAAAAAAATTAACACAAAATTATGTAATCCCCTTTGTCAACTCTTGGAATTATTTTTCTGTACTATTTTAATCCTTTTCAGAAAGTCCTTGGCTATGTTTATTTATTTTTTATATATCTTTCTATTATTTGTTTGTTTGTTGTTTGTTTGTTTTGAGACAAGGTCTCTCTGTAGCCACAACTGTCCTGGGACTAGGGAAGTAGACCTGGGTGGTGTCGATATCACAGAAATCCACTTGCCTCTGCCTCAGGAGTGCTGGGATTAAGGGTGAGAACGACCATTCTCGGCTAGGTTTGCTTATTTCTTGAAGTATTTCCCAGGACAGTTTCAAAGATTCATATCTTAAATTGATGTCTTTTATCCATTTTGAATTAATTTTTGCACAGGAAAATAGGGATCTTGTTTCTTCTTCCATTCTTCTACATGTACATATTCAGTTTTCTAAGCAAATTTTGTCAAAATGTCTGTGTTTGCCAATGTACATTTTGGCATCTTTATTAAAAGCTCTTGTTTTTTTCGGTTATACCTGGTCTGCTCTTTCAGTCTGTTGGCCGATGTGTCTTATTTTGCGCTGGTGTTATACAGTTATCACTGTGGCTCTGTGCTGCAATTTAAGATCAGCTGTTACATTCATAGGAATTGTTAGGATCAGAGCCTGGACCTTGGGAGCCCTAACAAGCCTTGTTAGACAAATCATTCTCGCTAGGCCAACTAAACATGTAATAGAGAAGATCAGATGAAGGAGATTTATTAAATGTGGCAACATTACGAAGAAGGACAAAGAGTTGTGGACATTTCCAGTCCATCTGCTGTGTCCTTACATGGGTTTTAGATTTAAGCAGAAAGCAAGAGGTCCACAAAGATAAGCCATCCTGGTCAAGATCTGGACCTTCCTGTCTTTATTCTGCTTATCTCACTTGTGAGGCGGTCGAAGTTCTCAGAACTGTGTGAACTCTCTTTCCAGGATGCAAGATCCTCCTCTAGCTGACATTCAGCCTTTTCACTATCTCAGGATGAGATTCCTGGAGAAGTTTCCATTTCTTCTCCATTATCTCAGTACTTTCATAGTCAAAGGAAGAGAAACAAATGTCCTTGTACAATGACAATATCAACAGTCCTGCCTGTAGAGCATTATGATGCTATAGAATTGCTCTTTCTTTTAGGATTGCTTTGACTGTTTGGATATTTTCAATACTATATGAACTTGTTCTGTAAAGAATGCCATTGGAGACTGGACAGATAGCTCAGAGGTTATGAGCACTGGCTGCTCTTGCAGAGAATCCAGGTTCTATTCCCAGAGCCCACACGGTGGCTAACAACTGTCGTAACTCCAGTTCTAGGGGAATATGACACCTTCTTCTGACCTCCAGGGGCATTGCACCACACAGGTGCACTTGCATACATGCAGGCAAGACACTTATACACCTAAAATAAAAAAAATGAATAAAATATTTTTTAAAAGCCATTGGAAATTTGATTGTGATTATACTGAGTCTGCAGGTATCTTCAGGTAATATTTGTTACCCTCCCAACTCTTACTGTGCTTATCTGTGAACAGAAGAAGTCTTTACATCTTCTCATATCAGCTTCAATTTCTTCACTGCTTAAAAGGGTTTTCCTCAACTTTGTTAGGTTTGTTTCTAGCTATTTTATTCTTTGAAATTCTTATGAATCATAATTTTTCCCTGCAATGATTTTTGGGCAGTTTATTACTAACTAGTGATGTTTGCATGATCATTTTGTAGCCTGGTAATTTGATGAAAGTGTTCATTAGCTCTAAGGATTTTCTGGTAGTTTCATTAAAACCTTTTAAGTACATGATCATATCATCTGCAAATAGGAATAATTCATCTTCTCCCATTCCTATTTAAATTTTTTTTACAATGTGCCCTGTTTCAATGGCCTATTCTTGCTAAGTGTTCAAGTACTATATTGAATAGCAGAAAGTGTGGTTTTCTAATGGTAAAGCAAATGGTTTAAATCTTTTTCCCATTTAGTAAATATTGGCTATATTTTTTATTTAGTTTTTTATATTGAGATATGTTCTATTTAATCCTAGATTCATTTGTTTTGTCAATAAGTATGTTCAGTATTGTCAAAGGCCCTTTCTTCATCTGTAGAAATAATCATGTGCTTTTTCTCTCTAGTTATGTTACACTATATTTATTTCAGTATGTTGAAATAATCATGCATCGCTGAGATGAACTCAACTGGGTCAGGGTGGACACAGTTGCTAATGTTTTCTTGAATTGGATGTGTAAGTGATGTCCAGAAATTTGCTATATGTGTTTATCATGGAAATTTGTTTTTAGT
The DNA here is from genome assembly GCF_000622305.1 of Nannospalax galili. Taxonomy (NCBI): domain Eukaryota; kingdom Metazoa; phylum Chordata; class Mammalia; order Rodentia; family Spalacidae; genus Nannospalax; species Nannospalax galili. The sequence goes on from NW_008347042.1 coordinate 7,212,941, forward strand.
TGTCTTTTGTTGTTTCTGCATCCTGTTTTGCTATGAATACAATGCTGATATTGTAGAATAAATTTAGTAATGTTCTTTCCCTTTGTATTTCGTAGAAAAGCTTGCAACATATTGGTATTGACTCTTCGTTAATGTGTTGATAAAATTTAACAATCCACTCCTTTGTTTTTATTTGTTAGGAGGTATTTTATTATCACTTTGATCTCAATGGCTGTTATGGATATATTTGTTAAAATTTTCTTGATTGAAGTTCCAAAAATCATATTTAGTTCTTTCAGATATCCCATCTTTGGGGGATATTAGTTATAAAACAGTCTTTCATAGTCCTCTAGAGATTTTTGGAACTTGTTTTCATGTGTATTTTTATTAACTTTAATTTCTCTTTTTTGGGAGTAGTGGTCAATCTTTTCTTTACATGGAGCAAACTTCTTTTTGATTCTTTGTATTCTGTTTTAGGTTTCTTTTGCATCAGTTTCTGATCACTGATTATTAATTCTTATAATCTGTTTCTTTTGCATGTGGCTTTTCTTATTTTTCTGAGACTTTGAGGTATATCATTCAGTTATTTATTTTTGACTTCCATGTTTTTTTTTTAATATCAGTACTTCTACCTATGTATCCCATCTTAGAACTTCCCACACTAACCAAATATTTTCTTAAGTTGAGCTTTCATTTTCATTTTACTCTGGGAATTTTTTAATTTCCTCCCAGATTCTTTTCGGTAGTGTATTTCCCAGTCTCTAGGGTTCATGTAGTTACACTAGCTGCTTTCTATTTTTATTCCAACATGCTCTGATCAAATGCAAGAAATATTTTCTGTTGTTTTATGCTTGTGAAAACTTGCTTTATGATGTATAGTGTGGTCTGGTTTAGAAAAGGCTACTAAAAAGGCTTCACAGACTTCTGAGAATAATGTGTATCTATATGTTGGAAAGAATATCTGTTAAGTTCATTTGACATATGGGAAAGCTTAACTATGAAATTTTTAAAGGACTTTTCATTGGGATCACTTGTTTAAATTTGAGTTCCTGACCTGGAACTTACTGTTATCAGGCTGGCCTCGATCTCACAAAGATCCATCTACCTCTGTCTCCCAAGTGCCAAGATATCTCTACTAGACATTGAAACCTTGTTTGAAAGTTTCTCCAGGGTGAAAATGCATCATTCTATCCTTTCCTGGCTTTTAGAGTTGTTGATGGTTATGCTCATTTATTTATTTTTCTTTATTGGTATTTCAGAGCAGTAGTTCCTCCACCTTGTTGGCCTTTCATCCCTGATAGTCTTTCTTCTGCTTGGTCACACTTATTGTTTATATTAGACTTTGGATTTTGTATTTGATTCACTGCATTTTCTATGCTCTATTGAGTTTGGATTTCATTGCTGCATTTTTCTTCCATATTTCTTCTTTCCCCCCATATTTTTCTGGCATTTAGTCCATGCTGTTAGCTTTCCTTTGAAAGTCTTGAGTTAAACTCATCTCCTTGCTTATATCCACTTTAAGGTCATTTGTTAATTTAATAGCAAGTTTTTGTACCATTCCTTTGGCATATTTCTTATTTCAGTTTTTGAATTAAATGGTGGGAAGGTTATCTTTTAGAGGAGACACATCCTCTTGTTTTTCATGTTGCTTGTATTTGTGTGTTATGATCTCATATCTCTTGTTGAGATATGGCTTCTAGCTTTTTTTTTTATAACCTTACTTTTATTGAGTAGCCTAGTGTTACGTGCCCAATCCTCGGGACCACTGAGAGAAGAGAAAAAGACTTAGTAGCAACAAGAATGTTTTAATTTCTTGTTGCTGTGATTATAAAAAAACAAAAAAGCAACAACAACAACAACAAAACCATTCTGGCAAAAGCAACTCAAGAGCAAAAGGTTTATTTTTAGCTCATCATTCTACAGCATAGTCCATCACTGTCAGGAGGTCACAGCTGTAGGAGCTTGAGACGGCTGGTCACACTGCATCCATAGCCATGAAACCTAGAGAAGAGAATGCACACATCCTGGTCACTTTCCTCTCCTCTCTCCTGTCCATTCACTCCAGGGTCCAGGCTTTTAGATGTTACCACCCACATTCAAGGAAGTATTCCCATCTCAATTAACTCAATTAAGACAGTCCCTCACTTGGGGCTGGAGAGATGGCTCAGCAGTTAAGAACACTGTTTGTTCTTGCAGAAGCCCCGGGCTCGAATCCCAGCACACAGGGCAGAAACAACTGTAACTCCAGTCCCAGGGGATCCGACAGCCTCTTCTGACCTCCTCTGTCATTGCACGACATGGGTTCACTTACCTACATGCAGGCAACACACACACATAAAATAAAAATAATGAATAAGTTTTTTAAAAAAGTTTTTAAAAAAGATAGTTCCTCACAGAAATGCTCAGAGGCTCATTCCCCAGGTGATTCTAGATTTTTCAAATTTACTGAAGAGGGAAAAATGACCTAATGTGAAAATAAAGAAATATGACCTCTGTATACATCTATTCCGTATGGTGGATACAAAAGGACTAACACCGTATTTGAAAAGAATTTATAAGCCTCCACTTTAGGTCTGTGTTTAAAAGATAGAAGAAAGGGAATAATCTACCACTCTGAACTCAGTCTCAGGCTGTCACCGGACAGGGCAGACAAAACCACAAGGCCATAGTCTGTGAATGCCTTGACAAATGATGCCTCTTGCAACTGTCTTAAGGAAACATCTGCTTGCAATGTGTCTTTTTTGTTAAAAATGACTGAGATTGTATATGCATCAGCAATATACCACACTGCTGGGAATGTCACATCCCTTCCTCACACGTAGCCAAAATATCTGCTTTTCTAAAATACTATTTAAATTTCCTAGAATAGCCTAAAGGACACATACATATCTGTGCTGAAAGTCTTAAATCCACTAATATGGTTACTGTCAAGGATGACATGAAAAATCCTCTAAAAACCTGCATGTATTTCCGGTTGTGATTTCAGTTTTTCTACAGCAGGAGTTCAGACTGAGGTCTGTGTGTAATAAAAGGAAATTTCCTCTGCTCTTTGACTATTGTTTTAAGTCTTCTTGCAAAGTCTTTTTGTTCAGCCTGGCCATTTTCAATTTAATTTCCCATAGCACTTACATTAACCAGCACAAACGTCAAATCATACAACATGTAGAAATATACTTAAAGTTGATGAAAGCCCACTGTCACCAATGATCATAACACAAATATGCAAATGAATATACAATGAGTTATTATATAAAAATATTTAAGGTAGGGCAGGAGAGATGCGTCAGTGGTTAAGAGTACTTGCTGCTCTTGCAGGGGGCCAAGTTCTGATTCCTAGCATCCACATGGCAACTAATAATACTACACTTTCAGGTGATTTGATGCCCCAGTCTGACCTCCAAAGGTAATGCCTGACACAGGTACTCCTAACTACGTGCAGGCAATGAACTTATACACATAAAATAAAAAATAATAAATAAAATATTGAAAAAAATTTAAGGTAAATATGGGAATAGTAAATGAATGTGATAAAGGAAGAGACAAGAAGAGGAGGAGATCATTGGAGAATCACGGCTAAATTAATTGGTGGAGAAGAATATTATTGCAGAAGAGATGAGCAAGAGATTATTAAAAATCAAATAGAAAGGAAAGCACACATAAGAAAGTACGTCCCAATAATGAGAAAGCTATAAAGCAAAATTATATAAATTTCCACAGGGAATTAAAAAGCCAAAACAAGACTATTTTAAAATGAAAGGAAATACTGTTGTGAAAGTACACTCATAAAGCCAAAAAATATATGGAATTATAGGGGGTGGAGAATAATAAACACAAATAGAAAAGAAAGGAAAAGAAAATCATTGTCCAATTAAGAAAATCATGTTAACAGAAGTAGATGAATGTACGGAGGGAAATTAATAATAAAGTATTTTAACAGTATGATATGGTAAAAGTGTTATTCAACCTGAAATGAAAACAACAAATGGGAAGGCCAGAGGTGGGGAATAAAGAGGAAAAGATCAGTGTCTTTCTGGTACTTGAGGATTGGTGATAATTGATCTTCCACAATGGGGACAGGAAGAGTCTGCTGAGTGTATGGACTTCTGCCTCCTCTGTTTATACTAGTGTCAACCCATCATGAACTACTGTTTGAATCTGCCACAGCTGCATTCACTTTAGTAGCTTCCCTTCTTCATGAACCCGGGCTCTGTGCTGCCCACATTCAGCTTTGCAACATCTAAATCCATTCTCTCATTCTTTCAAGATGCTTCCATCACCCTGCCTGGGGTGGCTAATATCCTAGCTGGGATGATGTCTACCAAGTACCTTCCTTGATTCTGTAGTAGAAAGAGGTCTTATTAACAGATCCCAAGATCTCCCTTTTTCCTTTCCAGGTGAACTATGTGGTGTACTATCCAGAGTAATGCAAAGAGGACCACATGACCCTAGCGGGAATTTCTGAGGATAAGATTTCCAAGTATTGAGCTGCCACCATGGAAGAAACACTACATGAATGGGGCTCTGAGAGCAGGACTATGCTGGTGTCTGGTACTGGGAAGAGATTCTGAGTTCAGCATTAGAAGATAATGATCTGGGCCTATCTGTTCATTGATACTGCTGGGGAGATACTGCTAATGCCCACAAATTTACTATCAGGAGTCTTATTCCTTCCTTGTCCTAATGTTTACTTCCCTGAGAGCATCCCTTTACAAGGCTACCAAATGACCTGGAAGTCTGTGGATGAAAGTACATGGAAATTCAAATCCTCCTATAATATGTAGCATAAAACAGAAATTAGAAACTGTGCCTCTTTAGTTTCCAAACATGAGTCCATTGTTCAGTATAATCACATTGAGCACGACCACATGTTTCTCCCTCTGGGAAATGTGAATTTTACTCAACGGTTTCACCAAACTAAAACTATAAATACTGGCCATCCTATTTGAAATTGTCATAGAATCCTGAAGATAAGTAAATTTTAAAGGATATAATTGAGTTTCTGACTTCCTTTTATTATTGAAGAAAAGGTATACTGTTGCAAAATACTATTATTGAAAATCATTTATGTGTTGATGGGAATTAGAAAAATTATTTCATTAACATTATATAAAACATGGCTGTACATTTATAATGCCCTGCTTTTGTCAGTGTGATGAGACAGGGTTTAGAAAGCTATGCTTTAAATTATAATGATTCAGACATTACTATTCAAGAAAAATATCAATTGTTATTTCCACTATGCAAAGCAGTATGAGGGGTTCTCTAAAAGCTAAACGTAGGACCTCCATATGACCCAGCTACACCACTCCTGGGAATTTACTTAAAGGACAGGGATATCTTCTACCCATATTCACTATCCTTCTATTTAAAACATCTAGGAATTGAAACCAACCTAGCTGACCTTCAGCTGATCAATGCAAAATTTTCTTTTAGTATGTATACAACAGATAGTACGTATACAACAGAATAACATTCACCACTAAAGAAAATGAAACTATGAAATTTTCAAGAAAAAAAATGGACTGGAAAGAAAATATATCGACTGTGGTAACTCAAGCCTATAAGACAAAAACAATATTTTCTCTCATACATGTAGATCCTACCGTCAAATATTTTTATTTTTCTGTTTAACTAGGAGTGATTATCTCTAGAGGACATGGTCCAAGAAAAAAGCCATGAGAGAAAGCATAGAAATGAGAAAGGAGGGTCTTATATGGGGTGGAATAATAAAATATATTTGAAATGTCCATAGGAGGGGGATACTACTTGAAGTGAAAAGTTTAAATAAAGATGGGGGTGGGGAAAGGGGAAAACTGGTGTGGGTAGGATCAGCCAAAACTAAAGATGTATGAAAAAAATGGAAACCTACTACTTTATAAATAACTAAGGATATAATTATTTTTTTAGAAGTTTGAACATAGATGCCCTGCATGAATGGATAATGCTGTTCCTAAAGGCCAGAGGCTTTTAAACAAGAATCTTAGTTCCAGATAGGGGACACTACCCTATAAGCTAATGGAAAGGGATCACCCAGAGGATCCTGGAGCATTACAGCCCACTGTCATTGCTCTTGTTCACACATCAAAGTTACTTTAAGACTCTGTTGCTGAAGACACCACATACTTTAGATTCTGAACACAGGGAAATCAAGTTGAAACTAAACTGGGAGATTTTTTTCCCTGATGACTAGCATTCAATAAGTGTTATGAAGAGAAAAGTTACCAACAGTCTTTCTTCAATGTGTAGCCTTTTTGATCAGTATTGGTCAGCCAGGGAAGCTAGGCCCACTTGTAAAATAGCACTATGACTGTTATGAGCATAACCAACTCTTTATCTTTCTCGTTGAAAGGAAGCAATGCACACCTGATATTGTAATCTTTGCCGAAAACCTATGACTGAGGAAGTCACTGGACCTGGCAGAATGTACTACTCATGTTTTAGTAAATGATATGTAGTCAAACAGCCTTCTAAATACTTATGCTTATATCCAGTGACTGGTGTGGCTCTCAGCCTTAGTCAGAAAAGCTTCTATTTGTAGTGTGCAACAGTAAACATAGAGAACGATCACTGATTTACTGTTACTAATACTATTGAATGCTCAGCCATAAATGGAATATATGTACCAAAACAAAGACCCAAGGAACGTCATAGAAGAGAGGACAGAAAGATTGTAAGAGCCAGAAAGTGGGGAGGAATACTACTAAATGCTGTTTCCTTGATATGACATGACTGTCGTAGTTGTGAACACAGAGTCGCTTGGATATTGGCAACATGATGTGGGCACACACAGGAAGGCATAAAAGTAGTTGGGAAGAAGAAAAAGTTCATAAAGTGTGGGAAAGAAATGTAACAGGGCAATGGGGGGTGAATATGATCATAATACATTATATAAAGGTATTACATTTTTAAAAATGAAAAATATAGGAAAATTAAAACAAACTGGAAATCAAGTATCAGTTAATTTATTTCTATATATCTAGAAATATCAAAGTGTTAGCTGAAATTAATGTAATACTAAAACAATAATTTCACTTGATGTATACATGGGTATAGAGGAAATATTCATGTAAATATGATTATTATTTTTAGAATTTATTTGAATATGGATCATAAAGGCTTTGAGGAGTGATGCTTCAGGAGCATGCATCTTTGAAGGATGTTTAATGATGCTGCACACTAGGATAATTTTCTTTTAAAATGACTACAGGCAGGATGTGGATTCCCACCTACGGAGACTCTAACGCTTTCCACATTCTTCAATGTACAGAATATAGACATGGCATAGCCAGGATAGAGGGAGCCAGAAGACTCATCATAATAGGCTAGAGTCATTAACCAGTTTCAGGGGAACCGAGGATCGCAGAGAGTTTGGTAGATGGGAGCATCTTTTCCTGCAGTGATCAGTGTTTGTAAACATTGAAAATGAAAATTTATAGTTCATTGATTTCCAATACTTATCATAAAGGGTCAGGCAAAAATGTACAAAATAAGTATTACCGCAATTACTAAAATTTTACCATAAAGAGTATTACTTATTTCATTACTTAACAATTAGTTCCTTCTTGAGTAGGCATTACTGATCTGTATCAGACAAAAGCCACTGTTTTCTTTACATGATACTTACAAAAGCATATAGATAGATGATAGATAGATAGATAGATAGGTATATCACTTATCAAGAATCCATCTTAACTAAAATCCAAATGAACTTATTATCTATAGCTTTATGTATAAACAAACTTAAATTTCCCTGTTTCCCTTAACTTGAATTTATTTTTCTATATGTAGCTATGATATAAACACATTCATATGTAAAGTGAATCATTTAATTTTAAGAGATTGTAATTGTAATTCATTACTACTTATGCAAACAAAAATACTCATTACTGACAATTGTTTTATTGATATTGTTCACATTATCCAAATGGATGCTATTTCTTATCTACGGTGTTTTCCATCTGTAAAGATTGTAGCAAAAGAATTTAATGCATATTCACAGAGAATATAGGATACTTCAGTTTTAAATTAATCTTACCATAAAACACATTTTTTCCTAAATACTTCTAAGTTCTTGCATAGTGAAGATGGTCTATAGATGACTCAGTTGGAATGGAACTAGGCATAAATGAGTGAAAAATGGAACTGACAAGATGGCTTAGCAGAGGCTAAGAATTCAGTTCCTCTTAACTATTTCAGGCTTATCAGAAAGTCCTGTAACTCTAGAAGATCCGACACCCTTTGCTGGCCTTTGTGGGTACCTGAACTCACATGCACATAGAAACACACATACATACACAGATTTTAAAATAAAATAAATACTTTTTAAATTGTGTGAAAATAACTTTATTCTAATTTCAGAGACTCTATAATTAAGAATTGTTTCTTATCTCAGCTTAATTTATCTTTTCTGATGATTAAACCTAGCAATATGCTCAGGAAATGATTATGCTGAAAGATCTAATTTTTGTATTAAATTTGGATGAGACAAAAATATATTAAGAAAATAATAGCAAAATTATATCAATGATGGTGTTCGATTTAATGCCATGCAAATGGAAGTTGAAATCAAAAGAAATAATGAAACTAAAAGAATACATATGTAATGACAGACAAACTATATAAAGAATGTACATGATAAACATGAACCAAAAGCAATATGTAAAAACATAAGCAAAAATATCTGGATATTTATGGATATTGTGATTAAACACAGTTTCTATGAAGTAAGAGTTATAAATATATGTTGTTTGAAGCATAGTAGACTACAAATAATAATAAATTAGGATGAAAATTCTTACAAAAGCATTTAACACTAGTGTTCAGTGTTAGACAACTTTATAGTTAGGTACAGGAAAATTATTATGATACATAGGTAACATTTGATATTAAATTATACTGGATTCAAATACCTGTACCAGATTCCATTTTATATAATTTTAGATCAGGTTCTGAACACAATAGAATAAACCTGAATATCAACAGTAACAAAAACTACAGCAAACACACAAACTAATAGAGGCTAAAAAACTCTATAGAATGAAAATTGATCAAGACACAATTTAAGACCACGCATCGTGGAATACATTTAATACCAGCACTCAAAGGGCAGAGGTAGCCAGATCTCTACATAGGGAATTCCAGGCCAGTTGGGGCTACAGGGAAATGAGAGAGAGAGAAAGAGATTAATAAGGAAATTTAAATATTCATATAAGTGAATGAAGTTAAAACACTGCATAACAAAATTTATGAGTCACAATGAAAGCAGTCTTAAGAGGGAAGTTTGCTGCACTAAGAGCTCACATCAAAAAATTAGAGAAAGCTCATGTTAATAACTTAATGATGTACCTGAAGGCCTTAGAAAAGCAAGAACAAACACCACCAAAACCCAGTAGATTGGAAGAGATAAATAAAATCAGAGCTGAAATTAATGAACTATAAATGGACTAAAATAACACAAAGAATTAATGAAACAAATAATTATTTCATGAAAAAGATTAATAATATTGGCAAACTTTTGGCCAAGTAAACTAAAAAAGAGAGGGTTAAAATTAATAAAATCAGATGAAAAGAAAGATTCCAACAGACACTGGGGAAATCCAGAAAATTATAAGGATATACTTTAAAAGTCTATATTACATTAAACTGGAAAATATAATAGATAATGAATTTCTAAATGTATATGACCTATCAAGGTTAAATTAAAATGGAGTAAGCAATTTAAATAGACCCATAAGAATCAAAATGAGATATGAAGAGTAAATTTAAATCTCCTAATTAAAAAACCTAACACTAATACTTCTTAAATTATTCTGTAAAATAAAAAAGAACGAATACTTCCAAATGCTTTTTACAAAACCAGTATGATCCTGATACCAAAATTAGTCAAAGACCCACCAAAATTTAAAAGTAGGCTAATCCCTATGATGAATGTAGAGGCAAAGATTCTCGGTTAAACATTGTTGACCCATTAATGAGGACATCAAAATGATTATTCACCTATTCACCAGGATCAAGTCAGATTTGGCCTAGAGATGGAGGATGATTCAACATATGTAAATCACCATGTGTAATCTATCAGATAAATTGACTCAAGAAAGACACCATATAAAAGGCAATATGATGAAATACACGGGTAAGTGGATGGATTTGGTAACAATCTCTTGAGTGAGTTAGCCCCAACCTAGAAAGACAAATTCCACTTGCTTTTTCTTATATGTGGATGGTAGCTTTAAATGCTTAGATGTGTGTGTTTCTTTTGGGAAATTCATAGAGGTCAGGAAAGAAGTAATGGTCCATGGAGGCAAGGCTTTAAAAGGAGGAGAGGTAGCATGCAGTGATATGAATGGGGGATTGGAATGATAGGCTAGGAAGTGTTGACTGGGCTCAAGGATGGAAGGGCAGGGTAGAAGAGGAAGTACACAGAGGGATACTTAACACAAAAAGTCTTTTGAAAAGGTCATATTGAAACCTACTACTGTTGAAGATTCCTAAGATATATACATACACATATATAAAAAGAGTCTAAAACGAGATATCCTATAATGGGGTAATAATGCCCTTGCTAGACACCACTTGCCACTGAATTTTCAGGAATATGTTGCTTCTTTTGTACTTGTTGACAAGTCGGTTTCCATAGATTCTCCCAAACATTATTGACTATTGCCATTGTTCTTCTTTCTACTGCATGACTTGAAGGTAAGACCTTGTTCCTGAAGTCACTATACAATTGAATCAAAGAACATGGAAATATCAAGCTGGTATTGACCTTGAAGCTTCATCCCTATTGAATAACTTTCATAATACTTGAAGGTACTGTACATGCTACTGAAAAGTGATAATCACTCTTACCTAGCCATGAACCCTGTGGGCAGCTAATGACTACCCTGGCAAGACAGGCCCACTGGTATAACAGTGGCATTAATGTTATGAGAGTAACTAAGCATGCTATCATTAGATTCAAGGCCTGCTCCATAAGGTTGAGTCCATACCTACCATGTTATCATGGCTAACCATTGTGCCTATACAGGTCATAAACAGTAGGGGAAATTCTACTACTATTATTCTGCTAAATAGACATAGTTTTAAACCAACTCCTAATGACTTATCACTATACCCATAGATAAGTAGATTTCTTAACTCTCAAAGAAGCTCCTTTTAGAGGTGGAGTGCTCTGCCCTAAATGTGACATCTATACCACACCCTTCTCTCCAAGGATCAGGGATCATCACAGAACACAAGACTGAAAGATTGTTAGAGCCAGAAACATGGTAGATAACTACAATGAAACCATGTTTTCAAGATACAATGGGGCAGTTGCATTTACAAACTTAAAATGATTATGACAGCATGCACAAGACTGCATAAGTTCAAGCAAAACAAAATACCAACATAGAAAGGGGGAGGTTTTCACAAAGCCCCAGTCACATCTGAGCAGCTATTGCAATTGATAGCTGCTGGGAGAGAGAAGGTAATCATTAAGGGTGAGATCCTGGTAGGTTGCCCACACTGTAAGGTGTTGACTTACACACAAGAGTATTTAGAAAACACAAATTAGAATTCACAGTCTTTCAAATATTGAGGACACAAAGTTGAAAGGGATAGTATGGTAGTATGGTGGTGGGTAGGTCAGAGAGTAAATACGTGGGGGTTGATTATGCTCAAGATAAACTGTATAAAATACTTGACATATTGATAAAATATTATTGATTAAATATATCTATCTATGCATGTGTTTTGTGTGTTGTATGGGTGCGTGTACCAGGGTACATGTGTTGAGGTAGAGGATGAGTTGCAGGAGTGGTTCTTTCCTTCTACCAAGTGAGTTCCAGGGATGGAAATCAAACCTTTAGACTTGAATGCAGGCTGCTTTACTAGCTGAGTGAGCTCACTGCCCTTTCTTTGTTGTTGTTTTCATTTTGATTCATTTCATTTCAGTTTCTGAGAAAAGATTTCTTTATCTAGTCCAGACTGATCTAAAATTCATGATATTTTTGCTAAATATCCTAGCTCTGAGATGACAGAGTACAGGAGCACAAGCGGTTGTGTTTTAGCACTTATTTTCAACCCAAAACTTTAATAACCTAACAGCAAACTAAAAAAACAAACAAACAAAAAAAAACCCAAAAAACAACAACAACAGAAAACACTTACAATACAAAACCTGTTCATGAATTAAAATTACTGAAAGTTCCTTAGATTGGGTTGGGATTTCTTACCCACTTCCCCATATCTATGAAGGAATTTTGTCAGGTTTACGTTTGCATGGTTTGTCAAGTTGGCAACTAAAGCTATTCAGCACAATACAAGCAGTGAGTCTCAAAAACAAACGGTGTACAACTTTAATGCCAGCACTCAGGACACAGGGGCAGGAGGAAACTTTGTGAGATAGAAGAAAGCCTGATTTACACAGGGAGTCCCAGGCAAGCTGGGGCTACAAGGAGATGCTGTCTCAAACAAAGACATGAATTCTAAGAAAAGGATTTTTTGGGAGGAGAAGGGTGATAGAAGTGAGGACTGTATAGAAACTGAGGCCTCATTAGTCATACTGTACTTTATGCATATATGAAATTTTAAAAACAATTTCAATGAAAACTTAAAAAGTGCACTTATTCTCATTTCTGAAAATGTTAAATAATGTATAATTTGAAAACATCAAATATGGCAAGGCAAAATCTTAATAGAAGTGCATAAGTAAGGGCCATTGAGATGAGATTTCTTAGATTTTCTATACAGGATGTAGATGCAATCATACAAATCCTAGTATGAGAGAAGCAGAGGAAGATATTACTAGACACATATGAGCCGATAATGTGAACTTGCGGCAGGAAGAGATTTGAAGATCTGAAATTGAAGACTAGAGGGATGTGGTCAGGTCCCAGTTGCTGGAGCAGGCAAGAATTTGATGCTTTGCTAGAGCCTTGGATGGGAGGGATTGGGTCTGGCTGACATTTCCACTACATGTAGGGAAACAGCCAAGGTGGGAAAACTTAAAGTGGAACTCAATACTTTTTGGTAATTGAACTTCTGAAAGTGGGAGTATGACTTAGACATCAGTCATGTGATTGCTCTGAAAATGGGCAGCAAAAGATTTAGGTTATATACAAGATACTTCCAGTGTGTGTGGTGGTGGTGGTAGTGGTGGTGGTGGGGGGTAACTCCAGGGACAACTGACACAGGAAGAAGTGAGGCTTCTCCCTCTGTTATTTCCCCAGAATCAATTCGGGTAAATATGGAGGTTTTGGGAAGACTCCCACGGAGAAGAAGAGAAAATTCTTTTTACTTCTTTAATGATTGGAACATCTTGGAGTTTGTGTAAGTGAAAATATATAGTATTTTAAATTTCTTTAGTGTAGAGTACACTATAACAAATGTGTAGATTATTCAGAATCTATTGTATTTTTCATGACAAATAAAATACAAATCCCTTTTCCCACATTTATTATACACTTTAGATGTTCTTTATTTCAGTATGTTGACAAGCAAATTAATATAAATCTCTTGTAGCTAGATAAACTAACTGATAGATTTGAAACAAATTGTAGCTATAGAGGCAAAACCTAACCCCACTCCAAATCCCCAAATATAACTTTATGGAGAAGTAATTCACTCTTTAAAAATGATTATTATTCATTTACAAATAAAGAAATAAAATGTGGGACTGTTGGGGGATGATTTCTCTTCCCAGATAGTCACACATTTGTGTAATAACTTCCTTCCCAGTGAATCTGACAGACTGGTCGATTTTGGTTTAGACTGTAAGACTGTCATTATTCTTTTCTCTCTCCCCATTTGTCCCACCTCTATTTTATTTTGAAATTTGCAGGCAACAATCTTAGTAGCTAATTCTTAGTATACCTGCAGATTTGGTCACACCTGGTTTGCAGCATTGTGGAACAATTCTGACCAAACCAATTCAAATCAGTTGTGTTAAGTTTACTGAATCCTAGGATCTCTGAGGCAATAAAATTGTGTTTCTTTAAGACTTGGAGTTTTAGGTTAATTTATATGTGATAAGGATTGTTAATATCACCTGACATATGAGATAATGATTATTAATAATGAACTGACACAGTTTAACTTACTATAGTGTGTTCTCAACATTAATTTTGCCATTTTTAAAATTTGTTAACTTTCAATTTATTGGGGCTGGAGAGATGGCTCAGCCTTTATGAGCACTGGCTGCTCTTGTAGAAGACCTGGGATAGTGTCCCAGCACCCATATGGCATCTAAGAACTGTCCACATCTCCAGTTCCAGGGGATCTGACACCAACTTCTGTCCTCCAGGGGCATCAAATAACATAAGTGTTCTTACATACATGCAGGCATAATAATCGTACACACAAAATAAAAATAAAATTGAAAAAATAGTTAATTTTTTAACCATAATCCTGAAATAGTTTTTTTTTTATTGGTTTATCACTACTTGTAACAATCACATCACCATGGGCTATGTCCCTGTTTAGCATTTGGAAAAAATATATAAAATGTTTCATTAGGAATAGTAAAACTCCTCTTCCATACCTATTGATTTTAGCCCCTTTGATGAGAATTAAAGTAAATGTTTTGGTGCTATTAATCTGCTTATTTTCATTGTGATAGTCCACAATGAAAATTTGAAAGTTGGGGTTGCACACTTCACTTATAGATATAATTTGTTTGAAAGATAATTGGTTATTTAACCTTTCTACAAAATATTTATATTAATTTGGTTTTCAACATGGCTGGTTTGTTGTCCTTAGGAGGTGTAAGTTTAATTATCGTAATGTACAATATGCATCAAAAAATCAAAGAGTGATAATCATTTTATGACTAACACAGTGATATTTTATTACTTGAACCTAAATGCAAAACAAAGTAATTATTTCATATGTTATGTTTATACAAATATAACTTTTAATGTGTCACAAACAATAAGAGAGTTCAGTTAATTCAAATGAGAGAAAAAAACATCCCCCACACAGAAACTGATTCTTGATAGTGCAAGTAGATATAGAAACACTTTAATAATAGTACAGTGTAATTTATTCTTGCTGAAGTATGTTTAACTGAATAGAATATACCAAAAATATAAGCATTGATTAAGAAGGAAGAATCTATATCCAAACTAAAATGACTTGGAATATGTTATAAACAAGAATATATGTGAGATCTGAAGGTGAATTTTAAGTAACTACAATGTCAAATCAGTCTAGACATTATTTCTGATATAATAATCTTTACTGCAGGTATGTGGGCCAGCATGTATTGTTCCATGATTTTTATTAGAACAGTCTTAACTTAAAATACCCAATATAGCTGAATCCAGTGTTTTATTCACTATAAGGGGAAAGTTGCTGAGGTCATTCGGAGTGAGATCCCTGGATAGGAAAAGCAGTAAGAGCACTGTGGATTGTTGCAATTGCTGAGTCTACTGATTACTATTACCTTCTGTGGGGGTAAAATCTCAGCAGGCACTGAACATTGAAGCTTTTAAGGTAAACAATGTGCAAGCAACTGTTCGGACATGTGTATTTGCTGTAAATATTGAATATTCAATATGTAACCAGGATAAATTGTAAAATTTATCAAGAATAAGAAAATGCTAGATTGATTACGCAGAAATGTTTTTACCTAGTTTTTAATGCCTTTTTATTGTAAGGTAATTGAAATATGATTATCTTTTAAAACAAGTTTATGAAAATGATACAGTCACAATAAAAAATTAGAAACACTTTGAAAAATGACAAGAGAGTAATTTACTCCACACCACATAGTACAGGGCTTATCCATAACTACTTAGTTTAGTCAGAAACAATCACGTTTTGGCTGGATCAACTCAGAATGCATCACAGCTACATTTTTATTGAATTTGGTTAATGAAAATTTTATTAGATTTCTTTTCTGTATTTATCTTGCTTTCATAGTTTTTAAAGTTGGAGTATCCTCTGTCCTTCAAAAGTATTTGGCTATGTCAAAGGCTGATATATTTTTCTGCATTTATTTGATAATTTCCATGGATATCTACATGAAAGACATAAAAAGGTGAAAGTGAATGAAATAAAAAATACATCAAGCAGAACCAAACTGGGCTTACAGTTCAGGGAAAATTTCTCCAAAAATGAACGGCAACATGCTAATATAGAACAAAAATATAAATGAAATATTACCAGGGCCTATGCTAATAACTTCATCTAAATATTCTAAATAAATATATTAGTCACTTAAATTATTCCAAGAGTAAAGCCATTTAAATACTTACATAGTTGTAAGAGAAATATGAGAACAGAAATGTGGTTTTGATAGTAAAGGAACACCAATATTGCATGTTGTAGGTGCTCTGACCCCCTATGTGGCACTCAAAGGTGACATTTATTATCTCCTAATCCTTCACCCAAAGAAAGAGATCCATCTGAACAGAGTGCCTTGTGGTTCTAAACCCAGAGGCAGAATAAGATCAAAGCTAAGTCCTTCAGTTTGGTTCAATGGCAAAATTCATTGTGGAAGAGTCTGCAAGACTCCCAACAGTGCAGAGGAAGAGCCAAGCTCTGGTTCTGTGATGCTGGTACTCCCTAAGTTTGTATACAGATTTAAAGAAATTCAAATCCAAATGTCATAACTATAGAAAAGGTTATTCTAAACTTTATATGAGGAGGTACAGATACTGAAACAATAGGATCCCGAAAAAAACTCCGCAATTCCCCCATATTGATAGTTAAATATTAGATAGCTATGAGATTCATGTAACATTTTAAAATGGAAACAATACATAAATGTAAAATGGATTATAGTTGATAGGAGTTAGGAATAGAACTACGGGTGATAAGGAAGAGTCTGTGCTCATCAAAGTACAACACTGATCACCCCGTGGTGATAAATCTGTTCTCTGCAGTGTCTACACTATGTACATAAATGTGCAGATATGATAATAGTGAACAGAAGTGAGTACAGATACACACACAGACAGTCAAATACATAGACACACAAAGGCACACACATAGACAAGCATACACACACACACACACACACACAGCATTGCATTTAACATCCAAGTAAGGGATCTTTGTATATTAGTTATTACAACTTCACGTGAATCTATTGTCATTTCAAAATAAAATTTCTGATTAAGGTTTAAATAAATAAGTGCAGAGCTTTTCAAATAGTGCACAAATTTTGGTTTGATTGAGGATTTTCATAGTGACAATAGCATATGACTCATTTGTTAATGAAGACTGATTTAAAAGATTCAAATAAGTCTTGGGTTTAAAAGCCTTCCTGGGAGAAAAGTTCTTGAAACAGCGTTTGCAATCAAATTATTCCAGTAAGAAAGGAAGGTGAGGGCCTTCAGAGAGAACTCAGTAGGTAAAGCATTTCTAGGCAAATAACGTTTGAGGACTGAATTTGGATTCTCAGAACACCATGTAAATATACAGATTGGCATGGTGGCCCACATGTAAATCCAGAGCTCAGAAGGCAGAGACTGGGAATCTCCTATGCAAGGTGGCTAGACTAATGTTAGGTGTAAGTTGGGGGTTCAATTGACAGGCCTTTTCCCAATGAATAAGTTGGACAGCATTTGAAGGAAGATTTTTAATGTCAACCTCAAGCCTTAACACGAGCAGGCACTCAAGTTCACACACATTTGAACTGACATACACACATGCACAATACACACATGAAAAAGAAACAAGAAATGAAAAAGGGAAAGCAAATTTTTTCAAGCAAGAAAGAAAAGAAGGTGAGGGAGGAAAAGAAGACAAGGGAGGAAGATGTGAATGATTAGGGAGGAGAGAAGGAGAGGAAGGAAGAGGAAAAGAACATGTAAAAAAAATAACCCAGAAGTAAAATCAACTCTCTTCTGTGCTGATCACCATCTACTGTATGAGAAAACTTTTCTGCCGAGAACTAAGAGATGCATTCATCCTAAGTGTAGAGGTTGCACTGAAGATGTGTCACTTAAGGTTAAGCATCTCACACTGACAGTTATTCTCTACCTTTGACCAGTTTGGGACTTTTCTATTCAGTAACAATCTCTATCTGTTACAGAAAGAAGCTTCTTTGATGAAGAGTGAAATGTACATTTGCCTTTAAGTATGAGGATGCAAATTTAGAATGAAGAAAATATGTTGGTCTAGAGATGTGATAAAGTGGGTTTTTCTCTAGGATCTATGACCTCTCCAGCCATGTGTATTTGGCTATGATTACAGTACCACACGAGTTCTCTATCATTCAGACGGCCGTAATTCCAATTAGACAGTTGCTGATTACCCCCAAGATAATGTGCCACTACTCCACCAATAGCTTGACCAGTCGTTGTTTACTAGGCTTCAAAGTTGGGTAGGACCACTGATTGGTCTGCTCCCTTGGCAGCTTGCTTAGTATCCTCAGATACCATGTGGGTTAGTCTTCAGGGAGCAGGCTTTCAGGTCATTTTCGTCTCAATTGCTCCAAGTCCTGTTTTCGAAGTGTGGTCTGTCTTCAATAATAGCGTGCAGATACAAGAGGCTGAAGGGTTTTAAATCCCTGAATAGGACAACTATTTCAAACCTCTGCCTCCCATGGCTCAGAGATCATTGTGGAAGAAGAGGTGGAAAGATTATGAGCCAGAGGTGGTGGATAACCACAAGCAAGCAGAATTTTCCAGAGCACTGTTCATTTACTTTACTCATATGAACTCACTACAATGATGACAGCATGAACAAGTTCTATGCAAGTTCAAAGCAAACAAGATTCCAGCATAGTCACAGGGAAATGGGAAAGATACTCCAACACAACCTAAGGAAGTTTGGGCAATTGAAGGCTACCAGGAGAGGGAAAGACAGTATCTTACAGGGATGGGATTCTTGGTGGACTTCGTGAATGGATCCACAATGAAGGATAATTGGGAGCACAAATCAGACTCTGTGTGGGGGATGTCTGTGAGAGAATTCATTAAAGTGGGTGTGTGGGGCAATCGGAGGAGGGAGGAGTTGTGAAGAGGGGAGCAGATCTAAATACCATCAAACTATATCATGAAAATTCATTAAAAGTAGGTTGCATTTATTGATGGCAATATAAGTATACATTAATTCCTTAGAGTGAAACTAAATTTTAAAAGGTGCTTAAATTAAACTTAAAAGCACTGATAATATAATTGGATTTAAAACTATTAAAAAGTAAAACAGAAGAGCAAAAATAACCAGTGAAATAGATCCTAATTCCATTGTGCCCTGCTACAGCAATGGCAGTGAGTATAGGAAGACAGGAATGGAAATCAGGAAAAATCATAAAGAGAATGTACTGGGAGATGGTAAGAATTCATGGTCTGAAACAGACAAAGAGTGTGTGCACTGCAGTTGAAAGGATATGATCAAAAGGAAGGATGTTTACAGATGTATATAGTATAGCACAGAACACAGAAGTTTTGAAACGTATAAAAGAGAAAAAAAAAAAATCCATGTGTGAAGATCATGAGAAAGTGATAAGCCAGGCCTTCCAGAGAATCCCTGTGTACTACTAATGCCATCTGTTTATGTAAAACAGGTCTTCTGCAAGAGCTCAGGCCAATGAGTCCTGAGCTTCAGAACCAGACCCAACTCAAGGGCCTGCCCTGAAACACTAGTGTTCTGTGATTTGCCATTGAATCCGTGTGAATATGACTAGGCTGAAAATGGAAAAAAAAAAAACTTCAGCTCTGTTA
This sequence comes from Nannospalax galili, assembly GCF_000622305.1. NCBI lineage: Eukaryota > Metazoa > Chordata > Mammalia > Rodentia > Spalacidae > Nannospalax > Nannospalax galili. The sequence goes on from NW_008347042.1 coordinate 7,232,575, forward strand.
TTCTGATCATGCAGTACTTATCTGAACACAGTTTTCAAAATTTTCAATTGTGGTGAAGTAGATAAGGCAAAATTAGTAGGCTTGAAATTCATAAAGAATTGAATAAATAGAGCTATTTTATTAAGTTAGCATGTACATGAATGGCATTGGGCTTTACAAACTGTCATTTAATCCCTCTAGGATTAATTTAAATGCAAATGTTCGGTTCGGATCTTAAGAGTTGCACTGTACAAAAGAAGTTACAGCTTTGAAATAATGATGAATACTCTATTAACTTTAATTGTTATTTTCTAGGAAGCATGCAAGAAAGTGCGACAGGAACACTGCCGTAGGCAAAGGTCTGTCAGCCAAGGAGGTGAATAAAATTACACCTCGTGTCAAAATTGGAAGGGCGGACATCATTCAAAATCCTAATAAAGAGTGGCAATATTAATTAAAAAGTTTATTTATACTCACTTGTGAAACTTGGGCTAATTTCATATGACTCAAGAAGGAAATAGAAACATCCTTTATCTAATAATCTTGAGCTCTGCCTTGTGTATAATGATAACACCCACGCTTCAGCCAAGAAACCAATTATTCATTTATAAGATTTACCTATTTATTTATTTACTCACTTATTATTGATTGATTGGTTGATTGATTGATTGATTGATTGATTTAGCACCTGTGTGTTCCTGACTGTATGTATGTGAATCATTTCTAAGCTAGAGACCAGAAAAGGGCATTAGATTCCCTGGAATTGGAGTTACAGGCAGTTATGAGTCATTCAATGAGGTTGTTAGGAACCCAGGTCCCCTGCAAGAGTAGCAAATTCTCTTAATCACTGAGCCACCTACACAGTCCCAAGAAAATATGTATTAAGCAGTGAAAACATTTTAATTTAGAAGAAACTTGTTCTTGAAAGTTTATACTGTTGTGGTCAAACTCAATCTTTTTTTCTTTTAAAATAATGTTATCATCTTTTTAACCATAAATATTTTTCTAAAAAGAGTGATTCATAAGAAAACTTCAAAATAGTTGATAATCTTTAGTGAATGTAAACCTATATCTTGTGTAATTTATTGAATTTGATTAACAATATTAACAATTTGGTCCTAAAAGCTTACATATGCAAGCTAATTTGAAGTGCAATATAACATATTGTTTTGATGTTTCAACACAGTAACTGGATATATTGAAAAAGTGATGGTGGTTTGATAGTTGAAGCCATCTCTAGAAACACAAAGGTGCTTTATTTGCTTAGAGTGTCCACTCCAGTTCTGCTGGACCAGTCCAAACTGTTATATACACCTTATCATAGCATTATAACTTCAGTAAGCCTCATCAGATATTAAAAATGAGGTATGGTTGATGTTTTAAAAACATCATATCACCAAGAACTCTTTGTTTGCTTGTTTTGCTTTGTTGGAGTTTTGGGAGGTTGGTTTTATATTTTTTAAATGAACATAAGCAAAAAAGTAATTACTTGATTGATCACCAATCAGAGACTTCTCTGAGGGGAAAGAGTGGAAAATTCTTTATGACATCTTTTTTT
>NW_008347042.1:7234127-7272698 GCF_000622305.1 Nannospalax galili
TGATAAAGACTAGAAGGAATGGGTACATGAAATCGAAGATGATAGCTTCTTACTATGAGAATATTTATTAACATATAAACCAAGACAGAAAAGTCAAGGACAAGCAGGAAATCAGTTTGGTAATTTTCAACTCAAATTCTACCTCTGACACTTGATTCCTACCTAATTCAAAGCAGGAGTCACACTCCTGTAGGCTCATTAACAAGTTGGTGACCTTTCTCTGAGTTTCTTAAAAACTGACTTATCTCACAGCTCTCTAGCAAGCAGTTTGTATGCAGTAAGAGGCAGAAATCTTGGTTTTAAGTGAATGGTCAGTCATTTATAGATACTGCCATCTTTTGGGGGTAGGGGTTGTTGAAATACATGCTTTCTTTTCCTTTATTCAATGCATATTTTCTATTGAAGTTTTGTGTACTTCATACATTTTAATCATTATTAGACACCCTCCCCTACATACAACCACTCTTAGCCCCCTGCCACCAGACTTATTACAGAATAAAACCTTGTTTTATAATATGTTTTTAAATAAGAAAACATAAATATATATGAATTGTTACTTTGTAGATATATATATATATATATATATATAGTTTTTTTTTAAATCAGTTGACTTTTAAAACTGTATGTGTATGAGTCCTTGCCTGCAAATACACACGTGCACTATTTGTGTGCCTGTGTTTATAGAGGCCAAAAGAGAGCATCATATCCCTTAGAACTGTAGTTACAGAAGGCTGTGACCTGCCATGTGGGTGATGGGAACTAAGCCTAGGTCCTCTACAAGGATAGCCCATGCTATTAAATGGTTGAGCCATCAGTCCAGCCCTTGGGTAAAACATTTTAAAGACTCCTTTAAAATGAAGGTGGGAGGTAAATGTGCAAGAATATTTTCTCCTCTTTTTTTTTTCTTTCTATATTTTGTAATTCATAGATTCTTAGCCAACCAACCAAGAAACAAAAGAAATCATTAAATCCCCTTACCTGGAATTGGTTTATTAATCAAAGGAACTGACCACACTATCTTTCAACACTGTGAGGAAAAGAATTAAATTGTATTTGAGGCACAAAGAGTAAACCCCCAGTTCTGCAGGGGGTTCACAGATGAAACCCCTTTTCTCATTGGCTGAAAGGAATTTGACTGGCAAACAACACAGGGTGAGCAATGGCACCAGAGCTGTGATGTGGCCGCTGGTGACTGAGACCCTTCACCATCTCCAGCTGCTGATATTCATCTTTTGTTTGACTGTAGCATTTTTGCTTAAAGCCCATGGCAGAAAACACAACATTATGCTCTAAAGAGACTAAGAACCTGGCTTTGCCTCTAAATATATTGCATTGTATAAGATCACTGTTTCTAACACATTTTAATCTCTATCTCTGGCAACACAAAGTTTTCCAGTTAATGATTAAATTTTAAGCAATAAAATTAAAAAGGCCTCAAACTGGATGACACTCTAAAAGGGAAGCCATTACTCTGAAATTGATCAATACTGAGGCCCTGATATATGTTGGTTTATAAATATATAACTAAGACAATTCATTATAGATTTTTATTATTTGAAATAAAAGTTACTTTATAAAATATCATACCATTCACTGCCTAGCTAACTCCATCTTATTTCTGTCTGCCTGTCAATTTTTCCTCCTGGATCACTTTCTCTTGCATTTACCTGGGATTCCAGGAACTACATCTATTTATAAACATATTCACCACAAAAAAAAAAAAAAAGAAAAAAAAAAACCAACAACCACTCGCAGCATTGTGAAATGTGGGAGGCAGATCACTCCCTAAGTCACTAACTCTGAATATTTAACTTTAATGGTGAGACTCTGTCCCAGAGAAGGTTCTGTCATTTCCCAGTGAGCACACTGTTCCCCTCATGTGATGACAGCTTGACAACTCCCCCAGAACACTTTCAGAGTGTTGCGGATATCATGACCATTAGACCACTGGCCTGACCACACTCACCTGCTTTGTTGTCTAGTCTCCTATAAAATCTTTCCTATAAAGTTTCAGTTTCTGTCAACCCCCTGAAGATCACCTAGCCATCACTGAGCTGTTTGTTCTTCCCAGTGTGGATTCAATCTCCTTTCACTGCCCTTCACCATGAACTTGTCTTTTCAATTGACATACTGGTTTGGGTGGCAGGGACCTTTAATATTTAAATCTATTTTCCCAGCATCAATCTGACAGTGATAATTTTTTACATTGATAAAATGCATATATATATCAGGAGTAGAACAAATAAAAGTAAGCATTGTAGGGATTGGAGAGATTGCTCAGCAATTAAGAACACTGGCTACTCAGGCCAGGCATGGTGGTGGTGCAAGCCTTTGATCCCAGTACTTGGGAGGCAGAGGCAGGGAGAATCTCTGTGAGTTAGAGGTTACCCTGGCCTACACAGTGAGTTCCAGACCAGCTGGGGCTACAGGGAGACCCTCTCTCGAAACAAAACAAAAGAAAACAAAACAAAACAGAAACTGGCTGCTCCTTAAAAGATCCGGGTTCAGTTTCCAGCACCCACTTGGTGGTTAACAACTGTCTGTAACTTCAGTTCCATGGAAATCCTATCAGCCCTCTTCTAACATGGGTGCATTTACATACATCTAGGCAATAAACCTACAAGCAAAAATAAAAAATCATAATAATAAATAAAATATTTTTAAAGTAAGCACTGTAAACATCAGATTACCTCCAGTTTAGAAGCTTGGTTTATTGGCAAGTATAAATTCTTTTTAAATAGTGAATGTTTCAAAATATGAGACTCTCTCCCCAACAACCTATTGCTCTACATGTACAAATAATACATGTCTAAAGTATGTATGGAAACAATGGTACAGACATTCTGAACTTTTATTATATTCTTCCATTGAGGGTTAGTCATTCTGAACTTTTATTATATTCTCCCATTGAGGGTTAGTCATCAACCAGAAAATGAGCAATGCTTAGTGTAATTACATTTCAAATTTATAGTATTAATTAAAAACTGTTAACTTTGAAATTGTAGCACTGTGTTTTTTATTAAAAGAGTGGCCTGAACCATGGAAAGGCTAATTTGTTCCAGGATTTTTGGCTAAATCAAAAGTGAAATTAGCCATATCAGATGAGAGTGATTAATCGACCTGGTTTGTCATACTAATTCCCATATGTTATGAAATAAAACAGATGATCTTCTCACTTTCCACTGGAGCAACTTGAGGCTTTTTAAATATTATTATAAATAGCAAATTGTTGTCACAAGAGAAAGATCCAGATTCAAAATATCTGCATCTCAGAAATTTCTTGATGGGTTCACCACAAACTAACTGCATTGTTATTGCTCATTTTGTTTCTGTGGGTAAGTTTGTGACTGAGCAGTGACTAACAAAGGCTCCATAAGTATCAGGTGTGCCATAAACAGGCAGAACATGTCAGCATCTGTAACACAGGAGTGGATGTCATGAGGGAATGTGCAAGAGTGTGATTGTCTTTTAGCTTCTGATAAAGATTAAATGTCAGTACTTTGAGCACATGGCAATTGCAGGCCCTAGGTCTTCTAATAGTCTCTTCACAGCATGAGAACAGAAAGTGTTATTAGATTCCTTTGCATGATCCATTTGTGTATTTCTGTCTATGGATTTACTCATGAGGCACATTTTCTCATGGATGCTTCTACCAAACATTACTGCCAGTCCATGTGTAATGTGCTTCCATGTAGGAGAGTGTCTGTATTTCCAGATCAACCTCACTCTTTCCAAATTTCTGTATTGGTGGAGATGATGCAGCCTCTCACTCTACTGAGAGGTGAAATTGACAACTCTAAGATTATAAAATATATTTTTACTAATTCTTAGAGAATTTCATAGGTGTATGCAATGTATTTTGAATGTATTCGCTACCTAGTCCCCCTTTTAAACCTTTCCTATACCCACCCCATACCCCATTCCCAAACTCTTCCCCAATTTATTTTTCTATAATCCACCAAATCCAGTATGTGTTGTCCATATACTCTAGTGTGTGGGGCCATTCATGGGAGCATGGTCAAGCTATCAGGAGTCATGCTCCCTTAAAGAAAACAGATTGCACCTCTCTTAGCAGCCAACAGCTGTCAGTAGCTCCTCAGCTATGGGTGGAAACTTGTGAGCCCCTCCCTTCTCTTTCCTGGAATGTTGACTGACTTTATCTTGTGCAAATCTTGTATGTGCAACCAAGCTTCTGGGTTCATGAGTGAATCGATCCTGTCATGTCCAGAAGATACTGCTTCACTCTAATCCTCCCTGACCTCTGGGTCTTACAACCTTTCTGCGTTCTTCTCCAGAATGGTTCCTCTGCCCTGAGTGATGGAGGGATGAGTGTGTTCATATTTGTGGCTGAGTCAAACTTTCACAGACACTTATTTTCAGCAATTTGACAAGTTGTACATTTCTGCATTGATCTTTGCACATTACACAAATTAATTTGTCTTGATGAGGTCTGAGAGATGCCTAAATCTATAAATCTAGATGTTGGAATTTAGAAGGGAGTTTGATGCAATGTTCATTGGACAAAATTACAATGGCAGGTATTTTTTTCATATTTTAGATACATTTTAATTTTAGTTTTAAAATTTACATTTATTTATTTATTTATGTGTGTGTGTGTGTGTGTGTGTGTGTGTTTATACAGGTGCACTCACATACCACTACATGCATATGGAGGTCAAAGGACAACTTTTGGGAGTTCTTTCTCTCCACCATGTAGATCAATGAATACAAGACAGGGATTCTTTAAAAAGATTAATGAGGTAGACAGACCCTTAGCCCAACTAACTAAAAGAAAGAAAGCAAATTCAAATCAATAAAATCAGAGATGAAAGAGGAAACATCACAACAGACATCAAAATGATCCAGACTATTTTAAGGGAATATGTAAAAATCCTATATTCTGTTAAATTAGAAAATATAAAGGAAATGGATGGATTTTAAACTCAGTGGAATCACCAAAGTAAAGCCAAGAAGATCAAGAGATCAGCAACTTAAACAGAACCATATAAAATAAGGAAATGAAAACGGTATTGCAGTGCCTTCAGACTTAAAAAAGGCCAGGCCCAGATGGACTCACAGCAGAAAACTGGATCACCACATGTAGAAAAATGAAATTAGACCCATATCAATCGCTCTGCACAAAAGCTAACTCTAAATGCATCAAAGAACTCAATGTGACACACTGCAACTGTTGAAAGAAAACTATGCAGAAGCCTACAAGATACAGATGCAGGAAAGGACTTTCTATATTGTACTTTAGTGTCTCTGGAATTAAGGTCAACAACTGACAAATGGGACCTCATTAAACTTAAAAGTTTCTGTACAGCAAAGGAAACAACCAATGAAGTAAAGAGGAAAAGGGAATCTTCACTCACTGCTATTAGGATTGCAAACTGGTGAAACCACTGTGATAAATCAGTGTCGAGAACTCTAAAGAATTAAAAATAAATCTACCATATGATTCTGTTATACCACTCCTTGGCATATACCCAAAGGACTCAACATTCTGTTGAGGAGATAGTTGTTCAGGCATGTTTGTCACTGCTGTTTGCACAATAGCTAGGAAATGGAAAACCTAAATGTCCCTCAACTGATGAATACATTATGAAAATGTGGTACATTTACACACAATGGAGTTCTGCTCAACTGTCAAGAAAGACAAAATCATGAAATTTACAGGAAAATTGAAGCAAATAGAAACTGCTATACCAAGTGAAATAACACAAAATCATCATAACAAGCAACATGGTTCTCTCTCTTTTGTGGATCTTAGCTCTAAATGTCCCTCAACTGATGAATACATTATGAAAATGTGGTACATTTACACACAATGGAGTTCTGCTCAACTGTCAAGAAAGACAAAATCATGAAATTTACAGGAAAATTGAAGCAAATAGAAACTGCTATACCAAGTGAAATAACACAAAATCATCATAACAAGCAACATGGTTCTCTCTCTTTTGTGGATCTTAGCTCCAAAACATAGATATATAGGTAGATGATAGATATACACATATCCTATTGTATCCTCAGTAGGAGGCAGGTATTACCAAGGGAGAAACAACAAAAATGTGGGATAGTTTAACAGGGGAAGAAATAGGGAAGGTTATACAAGGGGAGAGAGGACAAAAAAAACAAATGAGAATTTATTAATTCAAAAGACTGCTGGAAAGAAAATATTATATATGTATTTACATATATAAATATATATATAATGTGTATATGAGTCCTAGTTGAAGGCTAGATAACAAAAAGAAGCAGGCAGGGAAATTTTTTCTAGTCAGGGAAGTTCAAGAGACTCCCAATATAACACAGGCTATTGCCACAGCCTTTGGTTGCCTTCCAGAACTTGAAGGTAAGACCTTATCACTGAAAACAGGACATATTTGTGACACAGGACTTGGGGCAATTGAGCTGAAACTTTCTGAAAACATCCTCCCTGAACATTAACTCATGTAGTATCAGACTATATCATGTAAACTGCCAAGTGAGAAAACCAGTCAGTGATTCCATCCAGCTATAAAGTCTATGACCACACTATGATAAGTCCACCAAATAATCTCTACTGATGCCATAGTGGCACTTTTATCTTGAGGGTAATCAACAGCTATGTAATTGGACTTAGGTCATGCTCAATGAGAGGGATCTCATGTCTGGTACTCTAAACATTACCAAATATTCATAGGTGGAGTGGTCATAGATCCTAGAGGAAAAGCCTATATCTGTAACATTTCTGAAAAAACAAATGTTCTTACTGTAACTTAAATATATATCCTTGTTTTGGCAGACATATGTACATCTCCCCATTCATCAAAGCAGCTTTTTTGGTAACAGATGGAGATTAATACAAGGTTACACAACTGGCCATATATAGTGAGTAAGTGTCTATGAGGTTCCCAACCTTGATTGACAGATCTACAAGGCAAACTCTACACCTAAGGCTCAGGGAACGTAGAAGAACAGAGAACAGAAAGAATATTAATGTACCTCACTACCCTCACCAGCAAAGCATTCTCATGAATCAAATGGTGATTTACCCAGAAAGTCACAACCAGCCAAACTGTAGAGATTAAGGGACTGCCGAGAGCTTATTCTTCAACAGATCACCTGTATCAAAACTCTGCCACCCAATACTCATAGACCATGTGGAGGAGAGAGCTGAAAGATTGTAAGAGACAGGGGTGGTGGATTATGTAAGAAACCAGAGATTTTCTAGTCATCTGGGAAGCTATTCATATTAACTTGCAGCAACGGTTACAGCATGTATAAGTACCATGAAATATTAAGTCTGAAAAAAAAACCCAGCAGAGAAACGGCAAAGAAGCCCCAACCTTAGCTGAGGAACTATTGACAACCAGTAACTACTCAGAGAGGGAGAATTGGTTTCTTTTAGAGTGTGATGCTATATAAATTAGCCAGGCTCTAGTGGATGGTTGCACATTGAAGGACATTTAGGAATAAAAACTTTGCTCAAAAGAACTTATATGACAGGGTACATGAAGTCTTGTGTTTTTGGACTAAAAGAGAGGTGTAGATGTGGAGGGGTCTAAATATATCAAAATATATTGTACGAAATTCACAACATTCAATAAAAATTATTTTAAATGGTTTTAGTGTGCTGAGCAGGAATGTCTGCACATGCCTTTAATACCAGCTCACAGGAGGCAGAGGAAGTCAGATCTTTGTGAGTTGGAAGCTGGCCTAGTTTACATAGCAGGTTCCAGGCCAGCTGGGGCTACAAGGAAACACTGTCTCAAAAAAAAAAAAAAAAAAAAAAAGTTTAGAGGCATGTGCAATTACAGCAAAAAGCAATAAAGAACAGCTATTAAGATGAGGGAGATTTAGGGCTCACACTTGGGCAGATTTAGAAACTTGTCCTTTTGAGTTCTCATCATGTTGGGGAGAGTTTTCTTGGGCTGGAGAAGAGTTCCTGGTTCCTATATAGGAAATTTCATACCTAACTCTGTTGTGTTGAACCCTGACTTATTTATATTTAAGCAAGAATCTTTGTTGGGTGGGTGCATCTTTCCTCTTAAAGTAAGAAAACACTTTCTGTTGAACAAAAGTCCAGATTCTTTCCTGTGAGAGAGAATCATCTCAGCTAGTTTTTTAGATCCCTCTGGTTTTTTGAAAACTGTTCTTGTCCTCTGGCAGGTTCTTCCTATGTGATGTGGCCTTCTCCTTCACCATCACTGATACATTTATAGCACTCTGGCACTATTTGGGGCAACAACTCCAAATTGTAAATTTAAAAATATTTTAGTTATTATTTTTATTTTTATGTGTATGAGTGTATTGAGTGGTTGCATATAAGTGCACCTGTATCATGCAATGCCTGTGAGGTTCAGAAGATGGTGTTGGATGCCCTGGAACTCTAGTTATTGACAGTTGTTAGCCACCATATGGTTGCTGGGATTTGAATCTGGGTCCTCTATAAGAGCAATCAGTGCTCTTAACTGTTGAGCTATCTCACCAGCCCCCAAAATTACAAAATTTGACAAAGGTTAATTTCAACCTTTATAACATCTTTTGGAAGGCATATTACAACTCCAAAATGGCTTATCTAAGACCTCTTCTAACCTCTCAGCTCTGGTTCCCCCTTAATTCTTTTCAGCAACCATAAACCTTTCCTTCAACACACTTGAGTGTTTCATTCATTTTTCCCTTCAAGGTCTGCATATCTACCTTTTATATGGTATGCTGTGGGCTCCTCATCCTCACCAAGGCCCCTCACCCCCAATGGTAGATCAAGCTCAATGTGGACTTTCTATGAAAACTGTATTTCAGCAGCTAATCATAATTACTAATAACCCAACTTACTGGTACCCTCCCTTACCCCCCCGCCACTGGAATTCATGCATTCTCTCCTTTGTGCTAAGGTCTATTGAGTCAAGTGAGTGTCCCCAGATATCCCTCAGTGCAGGTTCATCCACTGAGGTCTAGTCAGCCTATCTAGTGTCCCTCCCCTTAAAGAGATTAGCTCTTCCTGACCCAGCAGTAATCACCTGTCAATACTTCTTTGACTAAGATTGTGGCCTGCTGCTCATTTCAACAGTTCTGTGCTAGATTTTTGTCTGCTTGAATTTGCATGGGCCTTGTGCATGCTGTCACCATTACTATAGGTTAATATGAGCAGGAGGGTCCAAGGAGTCTGTAGGACTTTGTTTCCATATAGTCTGGCATCTCCTCCCTGGCTCTTACAATATTTCTGCCCCTCTTCCACAATTGTCCCTGAGCCCTGGGTAGGTGGAGTTTGATACAGGAGTCCTCTCCAAGGACCCATGGGGTTCTGCAGACTCTTATTTCCTAAGCTTGGCCATTTGTGACCTTTTGTGTTCCTGGCCTGCATGAGGGTTGAGAGATGCATTAGTGTTCTCTTTACCCCTTGTTCTATGTTCCACTAGCCTTAGGCATACAGGTTACATTGTAGATGTGCCAATTAAGCATGAGAATTTCACAGAAGGAACCTGAGAGAGAACAGTAAGAGACAGGTGTTACTATGGAGGAAATGGATTAAATGAGGGTATATAAATGGGAGGGAGAAAAGGAGCGTTATACAATGAGCTATGGTGGTAAAGGGAAAGGAGTTCAAGAGAGGTGGGACCATAGGACACAGGTATTATCAAAGGAGAAATGGTGGTAAAGATTATACTTTAAATGGAGAGGGCATGTAGAGAGGGTTAGAAAATGAGAGAGATGTGAGATAAATAATGCCTAGTTAGTGTAAGAAAAAAACAGAGGGAATCATGTTAGTGCAAAAACCTATTGAAAAATTACACATACAATATCTCTACATGAGTCCATGTGTATAGCTAAAGACTACATAACAAGAAACAGTGCCATACTTTGGGTTATTGGCCAGGGCAGTCCAAGATACTCCCAAAATTACAGAGGCTATTGCCACAGCCATTGATTGTCTCCCAGAACTTGAAGGCAAGACCCTATTGCTGAAGAAAGAACATACTTCAGTCACAAGGTTTGGAGCAATGGAGCTGGTACTGACCTGGAAGCCACCTCCCCTGAACACTAGCTCTCATAGCTTTGGAGGGACTACAAAAGCTCCTAAGGGAGAACATCAATCTATGGTCCAACCCCAGCTTTAAAGCCTAATAACCACATCAATGTTCAATACTATAAATGACATCGGTGTGGTACTGGTAGTTCTGTCTTGGGGTTAATCAATGGCATCTACTTGGACTTAAAGTCCACTCAGTTGGAGGAAAGTCATGTGTAAACATAGCCAAATACACATGACTGGAGAAGTCCTAGATCTTAAAAAACAAAACCCAAGGCTGTCACATCCCTAGACAAATGTAATTTCTTACTATGTGCAAAATATGGATCCTTATATTTACAGACAAGTATCCCAGTCACTACCCATCAAAGAAATTTCCTTTGAGACAGAGATTATTACAGAGGTTCACAACTGGTCATACACAGAGATTGTCTGTGAATTTCCAAGATTTTGATAATACCCCAGGCTTCAGCTATATTCCGTTCATTAATTGAGTATTCTTTACATACCTAGATCATTTTTAACTAAGATCAAATACTGAAGCACAATTAATCAACAGTGTAGGCATAGCAATCATTATTTAAATTGATTTTACAAAAGGTAAAGTTGATCGTAGTTGAGGTTTTAATTTTAAATCCAGTATATTCTGGCTAGGATTTTCAATTGAAGAGTCATATTACTTATCTATAGGTCATCTTGGTATGCTAAGGACCATCTGACTGCACCATAATATGATAGAGGAGAAGACATAAAGATAAAAGTTTGGCAAGATATGAGCAAATGAGGGCAATGGAGCTGCCTTATAAGGAATCATTGCTCCCAATACTGGTGTGTCATTTTCACTGACAACTAGGCAATTTTCAGCTCATTAGAGTCCATGGACATGAAGAAGCTCTTACTGCCATACCCAGGTTCTATCCAGTAGATATTCCTTTGTCAAAGGGGCCTGGCCCTGCTGCCAGTAACCTTACCAAAGTGGCTGTTCTCACATGGAAGTCCACCATTCTTTTCCATTGACTCTCATTGAACATGAATTATTCCTTTATCCAAAGAAGTTCATTGCCTGAAATACCAGATTTCTAAAGTACATTTCAGATAAAATTTGACAAACTCTCAGATAAAGTTAATTTCTGTTTTTCTCCAACCATGATCGACCTGGTGTCATTTCCCATGGGTCACTGCAACATCCTCGGGTGAAACAACAAAAAGACAACCTAGCAACATTCTTACATGGCTTAAGCACTCAAGGTTCAGAATGTACAGAATACTGTATGGGACTCTCACATTAAACTTATTCTTACCATCAACTGGCTAGGACAGTCTTTGTAGTTCTTCCATTAAAATCACTTCACAATGTAGAAATTGGAGACTTAGTTCACTTAACATGCATTTTTTTCCATGTTTTGAATGGAAAACAGAGTTTTATGCCTGTTAGGCAAATGCTCCACCATTGTCACACCCCCAACCCCAGAGAGCATATTTTAAGGCCCTTAAAAAGGATTGTCAGCATCTTAACCCCAACTCCACTGCAATGTTTTCGGTCTTACCTTTAATTTTCATCACTTACCTGAAGAGGTGACAAATCTCCTTGAAGTGCACTCCAAGTGAAGAACTAACTGTCGGTCTCTAATCAGTCCCCAGAAGATTATGATGAGATCAAGAAAACAACTTTCTCAGCATTTAGCTTTGTGAAAATTACATCATGACAAGATAAGAGGATAGCCAAAATGTTAGGGCAACACTCCTTATTAATTCCCTTTTCTCCTTCTTATTCTTACCAAACTAACTGGTTTTCTTAGGCTGCACCATGCAAGATAGTTTCTATTTTTCCTGCTATAGGCTTCTAATAGGCAGATTTGATCCTAAGCATAATTTTACCTAACACATTTGGGCTTCTTTGTTCTAATAGAACCACCTGAGGGTGTTTGTCTTCCTACATGAGTATGTTTACATCTCCATCGAAAGCATGCTGTGAAGTCCAAAATGAAAAACCAATAGACACTTCCACGAACTAATTGATTTCATTTATAGCAATCAAGTCTACCCACTAATTGGACTAGATACTATTTACATAATATTAACTTTTGTTAAACCTTTTACCATTTACAATACATAATGAATCATATTGCAAATAATATTTGAATATTTAATATGTAATCTGATATGTAAATATTCTATATTATACAATTAGATATTTTATGTGAATTTGAGAGTGACAAAGAGAAGGCAATACCTAACTAAAACTAGTGCTAAAACCTCCAACAAATCAGAGTTGGAAAATTTTTGTTTGTCCAGTTATTATTTTTGGTGTTTTTTTTTATGTTCCCTGTTCTTATACAAGTAACACAAATACCTGTTTTTTAATAGGTTTTGCCAATTATTAGAAACAAAGTGAAACCAAAGAGGCAAAGAAAGGGGCTGGGAGAGAAATGAGACATGAAAGAGAACTAAATTCTGGTAGCTTTTGACATCCTTTGGAGAACAAAGCTAAGATGTTTCTAGCAATGGCAACCCATGAAGATCACTGTGGGAGAGCATATTCAAGGAGGTGGTGCTCTGCAGGCTGTTGTTTTAGTCTCCTAATTAGCTTCAGCTCTCAAGTTGACATAGCCCAGAGTTATCCAAAGAATCTCACTCACTGGGGCCTTGCCTCAATCAACCAATGAGGACATTTGAGGTAAATTTTCTAAATGCTAATTGATAAGAGGGTCTATCCCACTGTAGGAAGTATCCATTCCTAGTCAGGTGGGTCTGGGATGCATAAGAAGGCATGCTGAAACATGCCCCCCCCCCCCCCCCCCCCCCCCGCCGCCCCGTGAGGAGATTTCTTTCGTGGTTTACACCTGAGCTACTGCTTTTGTACTGTCCTTAATTCACCCAGGGACGGATTGCAACCTGGTAGTGCAAACCAATAAAACCTTTCCTCCCTAAGTTGCTTTTGGTATTGGTGTTTATCACAGCAAAAGAAAGCAAACTAGAGTACTTGGTAAGCTTTCTGTCGCTGTGACAAACAACTGAGGTTAAACTAGTTAAAAGGAAAAAGTATATTGGTTGTTTCCAAGGGCTGCTGTCGTCTGTCTCCAGTGCTTTGGGACTGTGATGGCTCAGTGCTTCATGAGGGTAGCACATATTAGAGGCAGCTGGAGAGGAAGAATTCCAGAAAGTCAGTATGTTCTCAAAGGCCTGTCAGTAACCTGGTTTCCTTCCACTAGACCCTGCCACCAAATGCTCTACTACAACTACATCCATTCCCAGAATGCCATACATTGGTGACCAAACTCTTATCCTGTGGTCCTTGGTGGGACTTTTAAGAACTAAAATATAATAACACCTCAGTAGAAAGTTAAAATGTCAATAAAGGCTGGAAATGTGCCTTAGTTGGCATATTAAAACTTTTGATTGCTTTGCTTTTTTAAACAATACGTATTTTTTGTTGAGTTTTTATATATTTCCTACAATACACCTTAATCATATATACACCCTCTCCCACAACTTCACTCACCTTATAGCCCCCTTCACCAGATTTTATACATTACGTCATGTATGATAACATCTATCAAGTTTGTGTCCCCATATGTCACTTGATGTGAGTTCATCCACTGGAACCTGATCTGTCTTTCAAGTGTTACTCCCTTAAAGAAGTCCAACTCTCCCTCACCCAGCAGTGATCAGTTGCCTATAGTTTCTCAGCTAAGGTTGGGGCTTCTTATCCATTTTCTCAATTCTATGCTGGGTTTTTGTCTGATTGAGTTTGCATGGGTCATGTTGCCACCACTGTGGTAAGTTTCTATGAGCAAGTTCGCAGAAGCCTGGAAAACTGTGTTTCCTTATGGTTTTGAACCACCCTTTGCTCTTACAATTTTTCTACACCCTCTTCTTCATTGGTCCCTGAGCCTTGGGTGAGTAAGGTTTAATATAGGAGTCTTGTCCAGGGACACACACTCTGCAATCTCTTTTGCATAAGGAACATTTTGGCCAGTTAAGGCTTTCTGTGTTAATCACCCTCTGTTAAATGAGGAGGCTTCAGTGGAACCTATATACACAAGGCTTATGGAACATACCAGAACAATGGATAGAGAGAATATTAATGCATTTCTCTGATCTCACCAGTGAAGCTTCCTTGTGCAACAGAGGATAATTAAGACAGAAATTCACAACAGGCCACAGTGTACAGAATAAAAGTCTGCAGAATGTATGTTCCTGTATTGGTTGGCTTTCTTACCATGCAGGTCCTTGGGTTCAATCCATAGCACTGCATAAAACCAGATGTGGTGTCATGTTTGTAATTCTAGCACTCTAGAAGTAGATGAGGGAGGATCGGAAGTTCAAAGTCGTTTTTAGATAAATAGCTTACGTGAGATCAATCTCAACCACAGGGACCCTTTCATAAAAAAAAAATAATGTAAGAATACATACATATAAATAATTTTTATACATTTCCTTAAATATACTACATAAATATATGTAATTTTGTATTTTAACCTAAAGCTATATGAGCTAAAATAATGTAAATTATTTTACATGCTATGAAAAGGTAGAAAGATATCTTCTATGATTTCACATGATTTATTTATCTAATATATTTGTTATACATGTTGATAAATTTCCTTTGAAAAAGTCACTGCGATTTTTCATCAGGTACCATAGATGGTATGACAATTGGGGAAAGTCTAATAAAAACAAGAGCACTTGCAGGTACAGAATATACACGTTTACTCAGGAAATCTGAGAAAACATACAGTAATCAGGCATGCTGGTTAAAATCATAATAACATCATCCATTTTGTTATTCCAATTACAAAAATGCATCTCATATTTACAAAGAAACAATCTCATTGACCTAAAGCTTTGAAATAATTTTTAAAATTTGAAAACAAACTTTGTGAATGCAGAAAAGCTCTTAAATATTAATAGGTTGTTTGATTTTGTGCTTATATTTGAATAATTCCGCAAGCTTTCTCCTTTGTACACTGATGAGGGTTATTGCCATATAATACCTTTGACAATCTGCTGCATAGGTTAACTAAATATTGCACCAATTGAAAATAAAAATAAAATGATTAAAAAATATTAAATACTGTATTATGATACTAGATATTTTGAGAGTAAATTGGATATATTTAATGAATGATTCTTTATTTTAATTTTTGATATAATCTTTCCAATAAACATTAATGATTATCACTGCATTTACTTTCCTTCTTCAAAGGATCATTTTTAAAGATTATTTTTGTTTATGTGTGTATGTATGTGTGTTTATGATGTTACAATGGAGTAAAATCAGATTTCTAACTTGTAAAATTGACATTTGTGGATTTACATCAAATATTTGCTTTCTTGTTTTTCTAATGCACTCAACATTTACTGTTTATATTTTAAGTAAATTATTTCTTTATATTTTGAAATTTTCATGCATGTATACATTTTATTTTGGTCATATCCATCTTCCACTCGTCCCTCCAGCCTCCCTTGCCCTCAAAGTATCTCTTATTACTCTCTCAACTTCTCCCCTATCTTAACATAAGTAATAACACACTAAGTCAAATTATTGCTGGCCATATGTGCATGTGTATGGAGCCCTCCAGTGTGGTATGGACAACATAATGGTTGACCCCCTCAAACTACAGTGATCCTCCCTCATCAATCATCATCTGCCACTAGGTCCACAGCTACAGGTGGAACTTTCGAAGACCCTACCTTCTGTTCTGGAATTTTTCACTTTCTTGATCTTGTGGTGATTTTGTACAAGTAATCATAGCTCCAGTAAGTTCATGTGTATAACAGCCATGTTATGTCCAGTAGCCAGCCTTTCACAGCATGCCTCCCTATCCTCTGACTCTTATATTCTTTCTGCTCCCTCTTCTGCAATGCTCCCTGAGAGAGTAAGGGAGTTGATATAGATGTTCTATCGTTAGCTGAGCACTGACAGGCATTTACTCTCAGAATGTTGATAGGTTATTAGTTTGTCTTAGACACTACTCTCTGCAATAAGAAGCATATCTCACCAAGATTAAGAGCAACACCAAACTATGTATATAAACATAAATATGTAGAAGGCAATTTGACAATATGAGCATTTAGCAAAACAACATCAGTAGCTTATTCCTTAAGGTCTATGACTGCTCTGGCAATGAGTTTTGGCCATGTTTATAGTACCATGCATGAATTCCCTCCTGTGGAACAGGCCTATAATCCAATTATGAGAGTGGTATAATTTAAATGTAGAAATTGTGCTGAAACTCTGCATGGGAAAAAATGATAATAGATCTATATTTCAAAATATTCCTAAATCGAAGGAAAATAACGCTGCCATTTTTAGTAGATGACTTTTCTAAGCTCTAGTGAAACTCTCGGTGTTTTAAGTAATTGGCCACACATCTAGTTTGATCTAATAACTGAGTTAATGGTGAAAGATTTTCAAATATTATTTGGTAGATATATATATATATATATATGAGTGTATTAATTTCAAAACTTGTAAAAGAAGAGATAACTATCTTTTGTGTTCTGTTCAATGTGCTATATATAAATATGTCACCAAAATTTTTGGAAATAGTTAAGAAAAAGTTGATTCCAAATGCAATATGCTGCTAATAAAATATATACAAGTTCACAGGAATAATTTACAAAATCTGACTCACTGATTTGTAATAATCCAACAATTGTTTTCTTTCACATATGTTTATCATAGCAGGTCAATTTCGCCTATATTGCCATATTAAATACCCCTCCAATAGCATTTCCACATTTTTAAAGCTCCTTTTCTCTGGTTAGGTAAACAATTTTTATTGTAAAATATTCACATACATTGTTGTACTGCATCTAAATTATTTTCCTACCAATGTGTAAGTTAAACTTATTTTTATTTACTAATCTATTAATTTACTTTTACAGTGACCAATAGGTCTTCAAAGGAAAAAAATCATATAAAATGATATATAACAGATATAAAATGAAATGAAATGTTGATTATTTTCAAATTAAATGAGGAACCACTATTACATAATTCATGTCAATATTAATAACTGATAAAAATCAATGTTTTCATAAATTTTATTGGTCTTAATTATTTTCCAATTCTAAAATTGAAAATATATGCACATAAACTCTTAAACTCTATTCTTTAAAAATGTAAGCAGCATTAGTTTAACGTAAGTGGTATACATTAGGGCAGATATGTAAGAATAAGTTTAAAACATTTTTCTCACTACTTGAATATTGAGCATGCAATTTATACACAATATATTTGAAATGTACACTTTTCACTCTTCACAGTTAATATATGAGGAAAATAAGTTTTACTGTAATAAACACTCAAGACAAATTTCAAAACAAACTTCAAAACAAAATGAAACAAAATAAACACAAAATGGGGAATAGAATGAAGAATAATTGAAAAATCAGACCAGCAGAAAAGACATATATTTCTTTTCCCTCCTGTAGGAAAGAGGGAGACTCAGAAACACACACACACACACACACACACACACACACACATATTCCAACAAATATTCAATTCAAGTCTCTGCTGCTGAAGACACCATATCCCTGGGTCATAGGAAATGTAGAAATCAAGCTCTTACTTATCTGGAAGCTTCATCCATATTTGCTAGCTTTGATAGTGATAAATGTTTCTATTTACACTACTGGAGAAAAAGAGTATTCAACACTCTTGCCCAGCTGTGAATCCTGAGAGCTACAATAATGACTGGCCTAGAAAAATATGCCCACTGATGCAATAGTGGAAAGACTGTTACAAAAATAACCAACCACTTTCTAATAGGATTTAAAGCCCACTCCACAAGAGATAACTCATATTTGGTACTGTAGACTTGGCCAAATTCCTGTGATTGGATGAGTCATAGGCCCTCGGGGAGAACCTAATGCTGTTATTCTTCAAATGGGCATAGTAATAAGCTGCCTGCTGAGTTCTTGTTCTTATGCATCTCTCAATCCTCATCAGAAAAAAATTCTTTTTACTACACATGGTAATTAATACAGATGTCCATAACTGTTCTAGGTACAGAGAATAAGAACCTTCAGACTGATTAGCTCTCTAAATGAGACAGCTATATCATGCCTACTACCCTCTAGGTGGAGGAATCACTGCAGAAGAGGGGCAGAAAGATAGTAAGAGCCAGCGACAGTGGATGTCTACCACAAAACAGTATTTGCTGGCCATGATAATGACATCACACACATGAACTCACAGCCAATGTGATTTCATGCATAACCTGCACAAGACCAAACTGGTCAATCTCCCAACATGAATGGATGAGGGGCTCATGAAGTCTCATCCCTAACAGGAGCTAATGGTAACTGATGGCTGCCTGGGGAGGCAGTGTCAGTTTCTTTAGGGATGTGACCCCCTGAGAGACTACCCATGCTCCAGCAGATTTCCCTACACCCATGTGCATATAGGAAGCCCTAAGAGGACTTTGTACATTTATAAAAGGAGCATATGAATTTGGAATGAATAAGTGGAAGATAACACATGGGAAATATTAGAGAGGAGTGAGTGTACATTGGAATTATCAAAATAAATTGCATGCATGCATGTGATTCTTAAATATTTAAAAAAAAGAACTAGAAAGAAAATGGGTCAATATCATTTCTGGACTGTGTTACAAATGTTAATTCTATATTTTCTCTAAATGTCTTCCTCTACATTAAAACGTCACTTCCTGTAGGAAAGAGGGAGATGCAGAAAACTCAGGAAACTCATGAAATTTACAAGGCTAATGGCAATGATAAACAATTAAACAATTGCTGGTGAGGAGGTCGGGTTGGGGTACTTTTTTTGGTGAAGCTGACTGTAAGTTGTGTGGAGAGTGCCAAGGATGGAACTTTTGTGAGTTGTCACCCATGTTTTTGTTGATGGATCTGTTTTAACTCACACAATCTCCCCAAAAGAACTCCTCACCTGTGGTCCTCTGCATGAGCACAATGAACTCATTGTTTATCAAGGTAGATATGAGTTGGAGTGTTTCTGTGGCTTATGATCTATGTTCTCTCTAAGGTAAATAGATGTTTGTTCATGCCTCATCAGGAAAACAATTCACATGTTAACAGACAGTGCCTGATGAGTACCAGAGAAGCACATCACAGCCTCAACCTGTCATTCTTTTTTTCTTTCTTTCTTTTAAGGCAAGATCTCACTCTGGACTGGAACTTGCCATGTAGACCAGGCTGACCTTGAACGCAGAGATCTGTCTGCCTTTGCCTCCAACATGCTGGAATTAAAGGCATGCACCACTACTTCTGGCTGCGCCTATGATTTTAACAAACATGGAGGTCACAATGAAAGAAAAAAATGCATTTGTCAGCTGTCTTTTTGCTATATTTTTCTCCCATCACAGTGCTTATATTGTGTGTAACTGAAGGGCCACAAGAAAGAAATCACCTATGCACAATATATAACAGTTTAACATTTCTCAGTAATTATTCATGTTCATTAGAACATGTGTTCATCTGAACTGTCAATTTATAGGAATTTGTGGAACTTTCCCATTCAGAACCTTCTAATCCTGGAAGTAACATGACACCAGAAAGGACATGAGAAATACTTCATTTTCCTCTCAGAAGGAGAAAGCATAACAGAAAAACTTGAATTACGTTCTTGGAGGTTTCATTAATCCCTGAAATGGCCACTGGATTCCTTGGTAAGTAAGGAAAGGAAAATAGTATAGTAATATTTAATTGTGAGCGTCTATAGTTTAATAGATACCAGAATTTTTCTTTCTTTTGGAAATATATATATATATAGTAATTCTAAGTTTTAGTTTTTAAATCTTTGCTTCTCAAAGTTGAAAATATAAACTTTTTGTTTGATTGTTTATTTGAGACAGGATTTTGTGTAGCCCCAGCTGGCCTGGAGCTCACTTGTAGGACAGGGTGGCCTTGATCTCACAAAGATCCATCCGCCTCTGTCTCCTAAGTAATAGGATTAAAAGCATGTGGCAGCACACCCAACTATAAAGTTTTTTTTTTGCTTTAATTTAACAAGTACCACAGTGCCCCTATGTCTGTTTTTTCACTATTCTATGCCAACTAGGAAGAGGGATTAAAAATTATGTGGTTCGTGAATGGTGTCTGCCAATACTTACCTGTATTCATTCTACCTTGAGTGGCTTGTGAAAATTCATCCTAAGATTATTTTTAAATGATATACTGGGGTAATGATGGGAGATATTAGTGTACACTTATATGACTTTAATAGTGTATTTAAATTCTTCTTGGCATGGGGCTTGAGAGATGGCTCAGCAATTAAAAGCACTGACTGCTGTTGCCAGAGGACCTGAGTTGGAGTCCCAGCACCTACATGGTGATTAACAACCATTCATAAAGTCAGTTCCAGGGGACCCAATGCCTTCTTCTGACCTCCATAGGCACTGCACGACATGGGAGCACTTATATACTAACATGTTAAGTTACTATGCCCAGGTTTTTCTTTCATAACATTTTAAAATTTGCCCAGTTAGTTAGCTATTTAATTCTTTGTTATTTAGGCAAAACAGTCATACACACAAAATAAAATAAAAATAATAATAAATAAATTTTTTAAATGATATAATTGTTATAAAGTCAGAATGTCCAGTAGGTGAAAAAGGTATTGTATTAAAACATCATGGAAATTTCCCCAAGAGGTGAAATAAGTTTTAAAATTTGTTTTTTGCATTTAAAACTCATAGGACATTTACACTGTTGTTTACCACAGATACACTGACAAAAAAAGAAATCAGTCCTCAAGACAACCTCTGTCTCCCCTCACATCCTTGTAGGCTCATTCCCCCAAGAACAAGAGTGCCAGTTGAGCACGAGCAATACTGACAGTTTTTTTCTTTACTTTCCTTTGTATTGCTTTTTTTTCATTGTTTTCTCTTTTTTTTCATTTCTTTCTTTTGTGGAGAGGCTGAAGAAATAAATTTTCCACCTATCCTAATCAATATATCTGTATTAGTTTCAAGAAATGAATTTCTCTCAATTAGCAATCTCTTCTATCTCTAACTTTATCTCTGCCTATCTCTGGGTTTCTTAATAATGCATTATTTATAATATATTATTATAGTTATTATTTAAATATTCCGTAAATTATACTTTGAACATACAAATATTAACTGTATTTTACATTAGACGATTATATATTTATTTACTCTGTAATAGGTCATCTTGATAATTCAAATAAATGTAAAAATCTGTGAGCCCCAAATTATATATATTAACACATGCAACTTCTGTGATAGAAAATAGGAAATATCATTGATAATATAATAAGAAAGACATCAAAACATCCTTGATCCTGAGCCATGAACACGGTTTATGAGAAAGTTAATTGACAAACATCAGAGTAAGAATAGAAAAGACAGTTCCCCATCTGCTGTGCAATTCTAGGCTTAACTTAAATTGTTGTTTTAATTATAAAGTGACACTGTCATTCCCATAAGACTAATGAAAGGTAGTGCTAATATCCATGGCTATTGAAAACTTACTCCAGAGTCACAGATCAAAAGGCAGTATGCCAACCTGAGGCACACCTCTGTGTACGTTCCCATACTTACTCAACTGAAATTTATAATTAATATTCTCATTTTTACATAAGAAAATGGAGACTTATGAACCTTAACTTTTAAAAAGATTAGTACATATAAATCTTTGATATATTATAAGAAACTTGAACAATCAAGATTTAACACTTATATGAAAGGTAGTATTCAAAAAGCTAGTATCTCTACTTAGTTTTGATTTCTTACACACTGATTCCTTTTAACACTATGCGAATGGTTTATATAGTACAATCTTTGTTGTATGTATTTTTCAAATAATGATTACATTCCAGGTTTGTCTGCCTTAACCCAAGCAGAAGGGAACAGCGAGTTGGTTAGAAGACGGCAACTAGGGAACCAGCAGGATCTCATTTTATGATTCTGACTGAAGATTTTCTCACTCATGGGAAGAGAACACTGGTATGAGGTCAGATCAGGGCAGGAAAGATATATGGTAGATATCTTCAGTATTTTATTTAAGATGAAGCAAGGTTCAAATCATGATTCTTAAAAAAAAAAATTGAAAAACTTCAGTGCTTTTTTTTTCTTTATACCTTGTTTTTTTTTTTTTGAGACAGGATCTCCCTAGGGAGCCCAAGCTCCCTGGAACTCACAGAGATCTGCTTGCTTCTGCTTCCTGAGTGCTGGGACTAACAGGTTAAGCTACTATGCCCAGGTTTTTCTTTCATAACATTTTTAAATTTGTCCAGTTAGTTAGTTGTTTGTTAGTTATTTAGTTATTTAGTTAGTGTGCAAATAAAGGTTTCATTATGACAATTCCATAAGTGTGCCTCATTCTACTTCTTTCAGATTCACCCACTCACAGTCCTAACAGATTTCTCCTCCTTCCACCTCAATGGCTCAGTGGTTCATTACTTTCACAAAGTAAATTATCCCCCTTCCTAAAACACACATGTATGCACATACAATTGTATAAATAAATACACAGATTTCAAGGATGTGAATGGTTTAAACTTCTATTTCCATATAAAACATTATATGAAAAACATATACATACAACAACATTCAGATTGAAAATATTATTTTCTTCCAAAAAGCTTTCCTTTAGTTTGAAACAGATGGGAAAATATCTATATATAATGTGAATATATATCAAAATTGGTCAAAACATTGGAGAGCTCATGTGCTCAAGTGTTTTACATACACATTAAAACACGTGTATACATATTCATTACTAAAATCTAACCTTCAATTGTGTGCTAAGACATATAAATAAGGCCTTACGTGTCACAAATATGGAAAAAAATTATGAAATGATTACACCCTAAATTCTGAATAAATCTGCCCTTCCCTGAGTGTTTCTGTAATGATTAGTATTAGCCAGTGCTCTCTATGCAGGTTGGCTAATAGTTTTCTGAAGGAATAGAATCTGTTTGCTCAGGGACTTGCAAGATCTCCTAGTTCCCAAAGGCTACTAATGAAAAGTTTTCCTTTTTAAAAGAACTGACAGTTTGTTCCACAGAAAAAATGTTAATTCCAGAACAGGTGTGCAATTTTAACTATTGGAATCAAGTCCTCTTCATGAATCATGATAATATAGAAACAAAGCAAGAATCCAGTTTCCTACATTTAGTAACAGACATTTGACAACATTTAAGCCTATTATACTTAAATATACTTTCAAAAGCAGCAATAGATCAACTTTCAGATAAAAAACACTATTTTATATTCAAAAGCTTTCAATCAATTTGAAATAGGGGAGGAATCATTTCAAATACTTTTTATTATATAACTACTTAATCTAATTTCAAATTTGTATCAAATGCTTTATTTGTCTATATCTCTGAATACATATGATGATAGCTAATCTTTTGGAGGATAAGTTGCCCAGGAATATGAAGATTTCTCTTCTCACTGATTGATCTTAATGAATTTTAACCAATAGTGTACTAGCATATGGAAATGTTTGGCTGTTCTGAGACAGGATCTCTCTGTACTTCATGCTGTCCTGGAATTCACTGTGTACACCAAGGCTGGCCTTGATCTCCCAAATGCTGGGATTAAAGGCATGTGCCACCACATCTGGCTAGCATGTGGAATTTTTAAGTGAAATAATTATTACTGGGATTGCTGTACTATACATATAGTTTAAATATTTAATGCACCCAAATAAAACTTTTGGTACAAGCAGTGGAATATTTTCCTAAGAGTTATTGATAGAGAAGACCCAGAGAAGTCCAAAACAAAACAGGGTAATGCTATTGTCCTTGGTTACCCACCATAATTCTATGGTAAGACATTATTGCTACAAACATTGGCTGCAGGACATATAGAAATCTATATCAATCCTATTTGGATACTTCGCCCCTGCTGGCTAACTTTCATAGTGCCAAAAGTGCTCCACAGTTAATTAAATGAGAAAAGACATCAATAGACTTACCCAGTGTTAGACTCTGCATATTACAATATCAACCTTCCAGGCAAGATGTGGCCATTGGCACAACAGTAGCCTGAATATTATGGGTAACTAACCACTTTTTTATTTGATTTAGGTCCTTCCCCAAAGGAGATAATTTCATACCTGTTATAGCAATCCTGGAAAAAGCCCATGGCTGGAATGCCGTATGCCTCAGGGTAGAATCTTCTACTGCTTTTTTATTCAACAGTCATTTTGTCAAATTGCCTTCTGAATATTCGTGCTTATATCCATAGACCTGGGCTGCTCTCAACTTTGGTCAGAGAATGCTTTTTGCTGTTGGCATTAGTCAATGCAGAGATAGATATTTGGTCAAAATACTGAGCATAAGAGACTAACAGTTCAGCTCTCAAAGGTATATCGATAGAAACCCCACCACCAGCAAGGATCAGCAAACATGGAGGAATCTGAGTTTCCCCTTACTGAGGAGCTACTGACAATGGATAGTAGTTGGGACAGGGAGAGAATCATACATTTTAGAGGATATAGCTGTTTGTAAGTTTTTCATAATCCAGTAAATTGCCCCCACACATGCACATATGGACAGCACTAACTAGACTTAGTGGTCTATCAAAAAATAAAAAATAAAATAAGACATAAGGTTGAGAAGGAGTTGTATCTAAGAGGATATTGGGTGAGTTGAATGGGAAAAATAAGGAGATATGTATGATATTTCATTGAATACATGTATGAAATTCTAAAAAAAATTAAAAAAATATCTAAAATACCATATCTAAAATACCTCAAAATCTGAGCAAGTAGCACCAGTATCACAAAATGGATTGCTTATACAAAACTATATCTTCTAACATCAATACAAGCTGGTAAGTTGAAAGTACCAACATGGAGATCCCCATGTAAATCCAAGTATTTAAATTGTCAAAGTCAGTAGATACTGTTGGTGCAGGCCTGTAATTCCAGCTACTCAGAAAACTGAATGAGGAGAAACAAACCCAGGCCTGTCTGGTTTGCAACGTGAGCATAAATGCCACCTTGGCTAGTTTAGTGAATGCCCTGTCTCAAAATGAAAATACAATTGTATAAATAGAGCTCAGGATGTAGCTCAGTGGTAGAATGCCTGCTTCACCAAAGTCAAAAAAACTATTGAAATTATTGCTTGGACATTTACTTCTAGTAAAAGTTAAAATAATTATCTTAAAGTAAATAGTCCCAGTTTGAATCAGCAAATTATAAAGATGAATAAAATATGAAATGAACATAAATAAATACAAATGTTAAATCCACAAGAACTAATGCCAAGAGACTGTTTATTTGTGTTATTATCTGGAGCAAACATACAAGCTTCACAGAAGCCAACAAACAGTCATGGAAATTTCCATCACAAAATCCCCACTCTCTATGCTCTGTGTCTCTCAAGTTCTTTATCTCTCTGTCACTGTTTCTCTCTCTCTCTCTCTCTCTCTCTCTCTCTCTCTCTCTCTCTCTCTCTCTCTCTCTCTCTCTCTCTATATATATATATATATATATATAGTGCACACACACATACACATATGTATGTATGTTATGTATAAGTCTATAAGCACAGATATATAATATCCTGACACTGAGGGTTATCCCGAGACTTTACACGTACTGGTCATACACTCCACCTCAGAGCTATAATCCAATCCTGAATATTTATTTTTCATTTGGACAATTTTCTATATTGTCATTAATATTAAGCTTGGCTGGGCTGAGGGAGGTATGGTAACCCTCTGATGCTGGCAAGCACAGAGAATGCTCAAACAGGGAGTAGATAGGGCCCTTGTTCACTGTGCCCTGAGCAGTAGCTTCTTTTCCTAGAAAATCCCAGCCATGACCGGATCCCTTTATAAAATGTAAGCTTCCTAAAAAGGAAATACAAACTTATGACATACTGAAAATGCTATTAGAAGTCATTCATATGATCACTGGCAACCATAATAAACAGACATTTGATCCTAGGACAACTCTAATTTTTGAACCGTATAAGAAATATTAGTAGAGAAAAAAGAAATAAAGCAAGTTGGAGGAGTTATTTTACAAGAGATGAATAATTAAAGCAAAAAGGTAAGTGTCTGCCTCTCATAGAATAGAATACAAAATCAGTTAATATTATTTGTCCAAATAATTTGAAAACAAATGTTCAAAATTCATATTAATTCTGTGTTTTGGAAAATCTTGTGACTGATTTTGACTTTTGCCTTACATACCTATCATGCTGGAATGCATTGCTTCTAATAGGGCATCTGCCTCGCTAGATTGTAATAGAATACTAGTCTGCCATGCTAATAAGGGATCCCATATGCTGTGTTTTGATTGGACTATTACCCTTATATAAGCCTGTACTTTATTGCAATAAAGCAGATCTGTGTCACTGAACCTGGTCTCCTGCGCCTGAATGCTGTGACGCTGGCGCAAACTCCTCACCAGCCCTGGGGTCTGGGAGGAACTAAAAGAGCAGGAGAGTGGCCATAGCTGGAGGAGAGCAGCCACAGCTGGCGACCATAATTCTGTACTATATTATTTTAAATACTTGTAATAATCTAGAAGAGAAAATATTTGAAACAGCACCCTAGGCTTTGCTTTCCTGAGTCCTTTTGGCCCTGAACCTCTGTTTTTCCCTGGCATATTACTGCCATACATATGTTACCTACATATATGTAGGTATATGCTCTGCCCCCTGTGACCCAGATGTTCCTCTGACCCTGTGATGACAAGTTGTGATCCTGCCTCCTTCCCACATTCAAGAAGGAGTCAAGCCTATTATCTCTTCCAGCCTATCAGTTGACCTTAGCTGCTTGAAGGGGAGGCACTAAGGGTATAAAAGCTGGAAAACTACAAGGTTGCTGTCCCACAATTTTGAGAGGCTGTTGGGAACTCACAAGATTTATGGCTGGGTGTGGACTTTCGAGCACGGCTGTGGAAGGAAGTCACCCACTCTTCTGTAAGTAAACCCGCACCCCAAGCTCAGTTAGCAAGTCCAATAAACTTGTTAAGATTCTTCAAAAGGTGGTTTAGAGAATTCTTGCCTCAGGTTTTCATAAGGATAGTGTGAGGAGGCATTGGATGCCATGTGTGCCTCTCAGCAGTGAATTAACTCGCACTACCATTCCACATCAAATGCCTTACTTAAACAATCAGAAATATTGTCTAGCATCACAATAATGCATTCAAATTATTTTGGAGACTTTGAACAATGTGATTCCATTTAGTACAAATTATATATCTGCTATTAAAAGAATGATACTCTTTCATCATATTTACACATGTGAAAACAATTTAACAATATGAATAAAACCACTTACTATAGTCTTATTTAATATTTTGGCTTTTTTAAATTTAAATTTTTTAAAATTATTTATTTAACAACCATATAATTAGAAGAAGCATTTCATTACAACAGCATTGACATATTCAATAACAATTTCCAGAGCTAAGATGAATCTATTTCAAAATTGGCTGTAAATTTTTAGGTTTACATTTGTACTGGTATAGTTATACAATATTGTACTCTGTATAAACTCTATAAGACATAAAATTAAATGAGGTTTTAAACTTTAAAAAAGATCTTCATTTCATTATTAAAATACAGTTTCATACAGAAAAATTCATTTTTAATACAATTGACACTAAAATGCACATGTTTTTCTAATCTCTATGTATTTGATTATTACTATTCATACACAGTCTGTTACTTTCTGAGCTCCTTGGCATCTGAGCATGGATGTAAAGTCATCAGGTAGATTTCAATGGTAATACTTTTTACATCTACTACTCATTAAGGAGCAAATTTTTATGCTTTGAAGAATTTTTTTTCTTTTTTTTCTTTTATTTATTTATACACCCACTTCCCAGATAGCACCCTCCCATAACCTCCCTCCCCCAACTAGATCCCTTATATTCTGATATCCCTGCTACTGTCTGCCGTGTTGTCAGTACCCCCAGTCATTCCCCTCTACTTGCCCTTCTGGGGAATCTAGTGAGCCTATCTAGAGGTCTTTGTTTTAGGAGGGTCAACTGTTCTTCATCCAGCAGTAATCAGTTGTCAATATTCCTTTGGATAAGATTGGGGCCTGCTGTTCATTTTCCCAGTTCTATGCTGGGTTACTATCTGGGAATCCCTTTGGCCACCCTGGCCATCAACTCAAAAGAAGGTATTGCTTGTCTGGCATTGTTGCTTGTTATGTAGCCTTTAAATATACATATGGACTCTTATGAAATTATGTTGGCCCATTTAATCTTTGGTTATACTTTCCTTTTGGGTCTTTAAGGCCATACAGTTAGTCCGGATAAAACCGATTTATTTTCACTCTTAAGGTCGTTTGAGCATCTGTTCCTCAGGGGTCACATGGTCTTGGGAGGAGCACGTGACTCCTTTCTTTTACCAGTTCCACCTATGTGAAGACAAGTCAAAGGTCCTACTCGACCATGGTTGGTTTTGCTTGGAAGCATGGAGGAAATTATTTCTTTGTGTTGACCCTCCTTTTTATAGACTGGACACTGGTTCAAGTCCATCTGGTGGGGTCTCTTCGGCCGCCTTGATCAAGAGGACAGGTGACCCACCACCATTATAGGACATTTTGAGAGATGCTTATAGTCCCCTGGAACTAGTCGACCTAAGAGGGCAAGGAGCAAAAGCTGTCCTTTATGTCCCTCTGACCAAATTAATATAGGCCTCAAAGTATGGCTGTTAAACACCCAAGGACGTTAGTTCCACCAGTGTGGTATTTTTAATTACTGTGTATCATGTGGATAAATCTTCGGCAAAGACCAATTGTTCTCAGATAAACTTTACCTAGACACATATTTCTTGATCTGCTACGTATAATTTGTCAGTAGCTTGTAGGAGTTATATGGTTCTCTCTGGTTTTCAAAACTAGCTAGGCATTGTTTATCTCTCACGTTGTCTCACCCCTCCATCATGGTTTTCCCACTTAAGGTGTCTCCATTTCCCCCCTTTCTCCCTTAATAATACCATTCTCCTATGGTCCTACCTCTTGACCTCCTTCTTTCCCTTTATCCCCTAGGTTCTTTGTATAAAAAAAAAAGTAAGCCAGAAAGTAACATGTATCTCTCCTTCCCCAAACACAAATGGCTTATATTTTTATTTTCTGTTACATATAAATATAAAAAAATGCTTTGAAAAATATAAGAAGTTCATTATTCATATTCATGATGTTGTAAGTTTAAATATGGTTGGTTGAGAAGATGGTTCAGTGGTTAAGAGCACTGCCAGATCTTGTTGAGGACCCAAGTTTAGTTCCAGCACCCATATGGCAATTAACAAACATCAGTAACTCCAGATCCTGAGAATCCAACACTCTCTTATGGCTTCTGAAGGCATTGTACACATGTGATGCACTTACAGATATGCAGACAAAATTAATGAACTACTTTATTAAAATAATAAAATAGTGGCTGGAGACATGGCTCAGAAGTTAAGAGCACTGACTGCTCTTGCAGAGGAACTGGGTTCAAGTCTTAACACCCACATGGTAGCTACAAAACATCCTTAACTACAGTTTCAGGGCAATCTGAAGCTCTCTTCTGACCTCCACAGCATTGCATGATACAGGTGCACTCATATACATGCAGGCAATATACTCATACACATAAAATAAAAATAATAATGAAAATATTTAAAAATAATAATAAAGTAGAAATATGTATTTTTATACATAAGTAAAAACTTGCCTGTCTTTTAATATTATGATGTCTTTGACTTGTGATAGTGCATTACAACTTTATAAGATTTTGATTTTATGATGGGGGAAAGTATATCTACTTAATTACTGTATTTTCTTAATTTCAATATAATACCAAATAAACTGCATAAGAATAAACAATTCATTATAACATCATCTCAATAAAGTTTTTGCAAAACTACAAGACAAAGTAGGTGTCCTAAGTACTTTAATATACACTAAGTATATTAGTTATTTTTATTAGTGATAAAACACCAAAACCAAAGCAACTAATAGAAGAAAGTGTTTATTGGGCTTACAGATCCAGAGGGATAAAGTCCATCGGGGTGGGGAGGCATGTTAGGAAGAAATCAGAAGAGAAAGCTGAGAGCTCACATCTTCAATCATGTTCAGGGAGCAGAGAGAGGGCAAACAGAAAGTGGGACAAGGCTATGAATTCATATATATATATTTGTATGTAGCTTTTACAAAAACTTTATTGAGAATTTCATACATGCATATAAGGTGTTTTGATCAAATCAGATTCCATGCCCACTCCCTTCCCTCCAACATTCCCCTCTCTGAAGAGGTAACCCTAAAATCTCTTAAGGATTAGTTACAAGCTCCCAAATACTTTTGACATTTTTGCTCTTTGGAACAGAGTATGTTGCTAACAGGCCCAAGGACATTTTGACTTTTAGCCAAGAAACTGGCTACATTTCTTTGGGGTCTTTTTACCCTAATTTCATAGTGAATTCCTCCTCTGAAGAGGTTACCCAAATTACCAATAGGGAATAGGGACACCACTCTGTCTTCTTCCATGCTGAACAGGGATGTAGGGTGAGGCAATTGGAGTACCCCTTCCATGGGTCTATCTAAAAGACTCCCACATTGCATAACTCTTGTCTCTAAGGGGAAAAGAAAGTCCTTGAATCATAAATAGGAGATGTGAAGGAGAAGTAAAGGCAAGAGTAATTAGCATTACAAGTTCTAGACAGGGAACTAGAAAAAAGTCAGAACAGAGCAATTTTCAAATGTTCATACCCTGGACCCTCACAGGAGTATCCAAACACTCTTCCCAGCCAACTACTCCAGCCTTGGATGACAAAAGAAAAGTGAGGAAGAACCCAATAGAGGGATGTTTTTGGAAGCCCTTGTCAAGAAAACCCAAAGATTGTGAATTCTTAAAGCCTGCAACAGTGATGTACATCTCCCAGCAAGTCCACACCTCCTAAAGGTTCTATGATCCTCCCCCAAAAGGGCCAACCAACCGACCATGTGTTCAATTTGAAACTATGGAGGGCATGTAAACCACCATATTCTACTCCCTGCCCTCCATTGATTTATGGCAATTTCAAAATGTAGATTATATTTATTCCATCTTTAAAGTCTTCATAGTCTTTGATAGCATCAAGACTATTCAAAAGTCCAAAGTTTGAGGGCAGTTCTGAGGGCTCAGAAAATCTCTTACTTATAACTCCATGCGAAATCAAAAAGTACACGACATATTTTTAGCAAGCAATGGTACAAAATAAAGATCCTTATTCCAAAAGGAAGGAAGGGAGCTATAATTAGGAAATAGAGAACCAAAGAAAGACAGGAACCCAGCAGGGGAAACATCAAATCTTCTTAGTACCTGGAAACTTATCTGGGTACGGTCTTGCCCTTAGCGCACTATTTCTTTTGCTACAGTGTAGAATAGGAGGCCTTGTCTTAATTAAGTTAATTTCCTTATCATTAACAGTCTCTCTTCCAGGACCTGCCTTGGCTGTGCATTAAGCTTCCTAGTGCTCTCTTCCTCTCCCAACTGTACATTTTGTATTTCTTTCTGCCCCACTTGCTCTTTGTTATTGTACATTTGTATAAAACTTACAAATAATAACAAATCTACAGATCCTATAATTCCTCTTTTAAATTAGCCCATTATTTTTTACTTTAATCTCAGGGAAGATCATTGACTTTGGGTAGAAGACCCTCAGATTCTTTAGCAAAATGTTACAGGAATGACTTCAACCCCAATTGCTCTTTAAGACCTTGCTTCCTTTTGGAACTGTACTGTTCTCAGCACAATTTTCTTCCGGGCTCCTACTAGAATGCCCATTATGCTCTGCTATCAGCCTTCAATTGCTTTTTTATTTCTCCAAAGTCTTCCACGTTCCTCCAAATAACAGAAGATAGTCAGAGCCTTAACTACAATAGCCCACTCTCTGCTATCAACTTCTGAATTAGTTACTTCTTTGATGCTGTGATAAAACACCATGACCAAGGCAGCATGCTAAAGTAGAGTTTATTTGGGTTTATGTTTCATGAGAGATAAGATTTCATCTTGGTGGGGAGGCATGACAGGAGGAAGCCAACGCAGAAAGCTGAAGGCTCACATCTTGAAGCATGTTCAGGGAAGACAGAGATGGCAAACTGGAAACATGGCAGGGCTATGAACTCTTAGTCTTTGCCCCACCCCCACCCCCTGTGATATGGTTCCTCAAGCAAATCATACCTCTAAAGAGTCTATGACCCTCCCCGATCAGGTCACCAGCTGACCAAGTATTCAAATACTTGAGCCTATAGGGGCAGTTTTATTTCAAACAAGTATTATATGAAGTATATTAAATGGACTTTTTACTCATGCTATTTTCAATTCTGTTGGGGCATATTGGGATAAAACATTGTACTGCTAAAATCATTATCAGTTGTTCAGCACATATTTTATGGGAATACTAATTTATTAACTTATTATTTACCATCTATCTGGTCATCAGCTTTTCAACACTTTAATAAATTTTAATGAAATGTTTATTTCTTTATAATTTTCCAGTGTCAAGAGCTTTTAAAGCTGTCTTTTTAAGCTGTCTGTTTGGATGAAATGCACCTTTTAAAATATTTTCCTAGAAAGTTTAAAATCGTTGACATTTCTACCATCTGTATATCAATGTGTTTATTTGTGCACGCACCTGCTCAGTATGCATGTGCTTAGATTTTAATCGTCAATTTGAAATATTTCAAAGAATAGATTAGGTTCCTTAGTCTTCTGTTCATCTTCCTTCTTCATTTTCGCTACACTAAGATGTTTAGCAGCATTTATAGGCTGCTTCACATGATAAGTAAATGTGTATTCTGCTTCTCAGATGTCGGATGCTTTATTGATTTTTGACCAGGAAAATATTTTTCAGTTTTGTGCAGCAAAATTGCCAAAACTTTATCATCTGTTTGGATTATCGATGAAGAATACCTTCCTCCAGGGTTCTGGATTTCAAGTTGTCTTTTTACTGATTTCAAAAACTTTATTTATTGCAATTATTTGTTCAGTTTCCTTCATACCCACTAAGGATTCTTGAAGGGATACTTTTTAAAATTTTACATAATTAGCATGAACAGTGCCACAAATGCCTATCATTTTTTATCATAATGTGTTTAAAATTAATATTATCAAAATTTAAGACACAAAGCATGCAATGAATAATGTCAATTGTCTTGAAATTTATAGAAAAGAGAATGGGAAGTCGATAAACAGAAAAGAAATACCTTTATGTAGAATATGTGAGAATAGACTAAGGGAAGCAAACTTACAAAAATGTTTGTCATAAGAACCTATTACATAAAACACAAATGTATTTGCTATCAAATAATTTATATGGAAGAACACTTTGCTAACAATTTCAGTGTAAGGAATGGGTTTTATTTTTCCAAATTCTTAAAACATCTTGAGAAAAAATGAGTATCAACTAATAAAAATGGCGAAGATTTCTATCACAAATTTGTAGTAACTTTGCATGAGGTCAAAGTAGAAGCTGTTTTTCTTTGCTAAAATTACAAAACACTAGTGACACAGTTATTGTAGTGTGTTTTTGCCATATAAAAATTTAGTTTTTTAAGTGAGTAAATCTGAAGTCAAAGCATAACAAAATATCAAATAGAAATTTACAAATGGGACACATGGCTAGACAGGTTTTGTTGTTGATATTTAAAATGACAAGTGTTTGTTTTATTTTAGCTGACATAGAAAGTAAAGCCAATGGGGGGGGAGCATTGTCATGGGAAAGTTTTAACAGTGGAAAGTTTCTAGATGCCTACATCTAGAAAATGGTTTCAAAAATGGAAGCCAGAATGTCTTCTCAAATCCTCTTGGGTGTTGACCATACCATAGAATGTGCTCAAGCAAGGGTCACTCTTCATAAAAACTGACTCTTCCTATTCCAACAATTGCCAAATGCCAGTAGCCCATCAGTTAAGGGGGTGGGACCTGCCCACCTGTCATCCTCCATGCTGTGATTTTGTCTAATTTGAGCTTGAATAGGTCTTCTGCATACTATCATAGCTGCTTTGAGTTCATATGTGCAACTGCCCCAATGGACTCAATAGGGGGAAAAAAAAAGAGAACGAGAAGTTTGTTGTGTGGGGGTGAACCAGAGAGGAGTTGGAGGAGGTGGAAATATGATGCAAATACACTGTATTTTGTTCTCAAAATTTAGTAAAAGTATTTCTTAAAGTTTGTATTATATAAATAACATACCAAGTAGTTTAACACTTACTTAAAACCACCACAGTAAAGGATACTATGCAGCACAATGCTATTTTCACTGATGAAGTTATTCCCATGTTTTTATCTTGAGTAAGTGTCATAAACATTTCAAACTAATATTAATATCAGTCACTTGGACTGTTAAATGCAAATTGAGTAGATGCATTTGTGGCTTCTTGGTCCAAATAGCTGCTCCGTCCAGTGTTAGTTCTGACTTCTTGCATATGTGACAACACACACCCAAACCACAAAAAGCACATCTTCCATTTTAAAAATACAACTGTTACCTTCATTAAGTTAAGAAAAAGAAAATTATGTTTTATACTCTTTTGTAAAAATTCATCCAAGGCTGAACCATTCTGTGTTCACAGATTCATCATTGCTTGTAATGATTAAGGTAATGACTTTTTATGCAAACTCAGTTATCCATGTTGAATAAATTAAATAGATCACTTTAAGAAAAACAAAGGAAGCTAAAATATGTATGTATCTACATAGATTTTATATTTTTGTGGGTCAATAGGCCTCAAATTACATTATGTTTAAGTAAGGTAAAACATAACTTATCCAGTGTGAGCTTTAGGAAGTAAATGAACTTTATATAAATGCTACCTTATTGTGGTTTGAGAAGAAAATGACAATAAAAAAGAAATAGAAAAAAATGGTTAAATTTCTTACATATGTAGTGGTGTTAGAAAATTTTTAAGGTGAGAGAAAGAGAAAAAACACCTAATATTTTATAAATAAAAGAGACTTTTACAGGTCTTGGGAAAGTAATGAAAAGGAATAAAAGGACTTAAGGGAAATAATAAAGGAGGCACAGAGTTACACAGGGTAAGATATCATTCATGAACTTTTTTTCTAATAGAATGTTACATAGTAATTATATGATACAAAAACTTAATTTCTGCACATTCATGAGAATATTTGTCAGATATATTCAAGTGGACTTGCTAGATGGGCCAGATGGAGAGGGCAGAACATAAGAAACTGGAGTCTTATTATGGAAATGAGGAAGGAAAAGAGTAGAATTCAAACAGAGCTTAACTAAGCACATAAACAATTTGCAAACTGGAGGAAGGAATACATTATTTTCTATGGTTTTCAATCACCGCAGATGAATACAAACAGGAGAAATGTGAAGGCAGGAAACCTAGAGCATAGAAGTGATAATGGTTTGATATGGAAACATTGTCTTAAAACCAATTAAAGGGCATCATGTCAAGACAATTTTGAGAAATATCTGCAGTAACTAAAAATGTTACATGTGTACTCAATTTTAAAATATTTATTTCTGTGGTCAATGTAAATAGGTTAATGTAGGTCCTTTTAAAGGAATAATTATAATTAACCTACTTACTTCATAGAAGATTTAAACCGACATTAGGAAAAAAATTTCCTGAAATTTTGTCATAATGCAAAGATGGCAAGGGGTGATTGCATTATTATTTTGTTTTTAAGCATGCAAGATGATCACTAAAACATATTATAAATATTTCTCAAAAATCATAATTCTCAAAATTACTAAGCTCAGCATAGTATGTAGACACAAATCCTAATGAGGGATGAAGCTGAAATAATCTCTGGGTACAAAGATATTTCAGAATCAGTTTGATGATGTGTGTGTTTAACAAAATAATAATAGATTTGGCCTCAGGACTAGGCAGAAGTGTGTTATGTACAGTGCTTCTTAAAACCAATGAGAAAGCAATTGGTTACCATCATAATATTTATGCTGCTGGTAATACAATCAGCATATCTTGTAAAGCTGGTCATTATTATAGTTTGTAGTTTACAGTTAGGTAAGAATGTTCAAGACTTCTTTGCCTCCATACCCCTGTATATTACCTGCCACTATACAAAAACTTTCTAGTAGGGAAGTCTTCTAAGTCAGTATTAGTTTGATCACTGAATTTTTTTTAATGTTTTTCATTAATTTTTTAATTAAATTTTGTTGTATTTCATACAGAATATCTCAAACAATCTGAATCATCTTTATAGTCCCCCACACTGGAACCCCTATACTCTGTCCTGGTTGTTAAGGCTCACTGTGTCAAGTCAGTGTCCTCAGACATTCCCCAGTTCAAGTCCATCCACTTGCAGTTAAGTCAGATCTCTCTCATCTATCTATCCAAACACCTATCATTTTCTTTTCTTTTTTTTTTTTTTTTAAAAAAAAAACAGCATAGGGTGGGGGTTATTTAAAGAGGAGTGGATGTGCCCATTTACAGCTGCACTGTAAAGTCCACACTCAAATACAGATCCTGTGGCTTCCCAACAGCCACAGAAATTGGTGAGAGAGGTGCCTCTTGGCATGTTTGGCTTATATATCCTTAGCCCTTCCCCAACATGTAGCTAAGGTTGACTGATTAAGTGGGAGACTGACTCTACCCTCAACTCCTTGAAGAGCGTGAGAAGGAGGTGTGACTATAGCTTGACAGTCTAGTGGTCAGAGCACACTTCCAGTTAACACTCCGCCCCTTCCTCTGGGTCGTACATTCTTTCCACAAACCACTTCCACAACAGTACTAAGCCTTGGAGGGGTGGTAGGTGTGGGATGACCTTCTTCCTTTTGTGGCAAGGCACTGAACTTTTGGGTCTCTGCATCATCAGTTTTCCATGGGCTGTTGGCCCATTTCAGTGGGATTCGATCTACTATAAAAATACAAACAGCAAGAAGCAACATTTAAACAGTGCCTGCTATAATAACTCACCCTATGAGTATAAACACAAACACCTGGACAGTACTTTAGCTAGTGCATCACATCCATCTAACAAAATAATTACAGTGGCTTCCCACTGGGGCCTATATTCTCCCCTGCCACAGGGGGTTGGTCTGGTTTACAGTACCAGATGTGTGTTGCACCCTTAAGAGTGGGCATTTTACCCAAGCAAAAATTTGCTGGTTGTACATACACTGGACATGCCACTATTGCACCAGCAGAAACCTCTTGTTTGGTATGTTGTTAGTGCAACATGTGGGGTCCATCGTTGAGGAGAATAATAGGGGACTATTCTCCCCCAGTCATCTGTGTGTTACTTGGTGGCACCATGAAAGCTACCCATCCAGTGGCAGGGAGTATTCAGCTTAGTCCAAGCTTGATTTCTCCCTTTCCTGTGCTCACATCAAGCAGTGTCTTCAGCAGTAGAGTCCCTCTGTCCACTTCTGGTGTACAACTAACATTATTGGCAATGGCCTTTATTGTTTTGGGGAACTCTAGGGCCCCTCAGGCCAATAGCTCATAGGAGGGCAACCCATCTCTGACACTGGGATTTTCATTTAACAACCATATTGCTTCCGGAAGGGCTTTCTTCCATTCCTGTAGAGGTCCTTCTGTTGACTGCATGTTGTATGCCCCAAGTGTGCAGTGTCTTCAGCAACAGGGTAGTAATACTAAGGGATAACAAAGGGCAATTTTACCCTACTGTTTCGGGGTTCTATGTGTCCCCATGACCAACAACTCAAAGAGTCGTATTACCTCACTGGCACTAGGCTTTCAAAGTAAAATTTTAAAAATGACTATAGGTATTGCCCAGTTATGGAGTGCTTGCCTAATATGTGGGATGCACTGAGTACAAGTCCCAAAATCATAAAAAAATAAAATTAAAAGAATAGGAAAGAAACCATAGTGTGCCTACCTAGTGATGTAATTTTAATAGCTGAATATATTGTTCTATGCCAGATGTAAAGTCATATTTATGAAATATGTAATATACATTTTGCAGAAGATTTATTAATATGTTTGGACTTATGAAGCTTCATTGGCAAAATCCTCCTTTGGGACCACTGTTTATACTGTTCTCAAGTGATTTTGCCACAACTATATGGACCAGTGCACCTGCCACTTGAAACATGTTGCTGAAATCGGTCTTGGACCAATGAAAACAAATAAAACTTTATGAAGGGTTCAAAATACTGTTACTGATATTCACTGGCCCGTGTTTTCTAAAATATGTTAGAGCATTAATTCTCAAGGAGCAATATTCTTAAAGATTTTATTCATTATAATATATGAATATTATGTATTGTACAGATCTCAGAATAACTTCAGAAGTATATCTTTAATTAAATACATATTTACAACTAACTACAGAAAAATATCCAATGATTTTTATAAGTTCTGAATAATTGCATGGGAAAGATACTCTAGAACACTTCTGAAGTCTAGTCTGCATAAGTATGGTCATAGTCCCATGTACCCATCTACACCCTGCAATGTAAACAGGAAAACTGTTAAAGGCAGTTGTCTATTAAATTGCAAATAGAAGTTTAATAATTACATTTTTGTTTGGACTATATTATTTTCCTACTAGGGAATTGCTAAGTTCAGTTCAGTCATGCATTGTATATATCTTTTTTTTTAGCTTTGAATCTTTCTTTTTTCATATTT
>NW_008347042.1:7272713-7289424 GCF_000622305.1 Nannospalax galili
AAAATAATTTATTCATAATTTCATACAGGTATATATGCATATAAGGTATTTTGATCAAATGCATGCACACTCCCTCCCCTCCAACTCTTCCATTATCTCCACATCACTTTTTTCTGATAACTTCATGTACTCCTTATTCTTCTTTATGTTTTTAAATGGGGCTTTTCGTTACTCTAATGCCCACCCCCCGAAGACGTAACCCTAAAATCTTTTAAAGATTGCATAAGAGCTCCCAAATACTTTTGACATTTTTGGCCTTTGGAATGGAGTATACTGCTAAGAGGTCCAAGGACATTTTAACTTTTAGCCAAGAAACTGGCTACTCTTCATTGGGGTCTTTTTAGACTAGTTAGTAAATTCCTACCTCCTGTTCTTATCACACCACCCTCTGAAGAGTTTACCCAGCTTGTGAATAGGGAATCAGGACACTGACCACTCTGGCTTCTTCCATGTTGAACAGGGTCGCAGGGTGAGGCAATTGGAGTACCCTTTCAGTGGGTCTATCTAAAAGACTTTCAAATTGTATATATCTTAACTTTAAGGGGAAAAGGATGTCCTTGACTGCTGAATAGGAGATGTGAAGGAGAAGTAAAGGCAAAAGTAATTCGCATTACAAGTTCTAGACAGGGATCCAGAAAAATGTCAAAAGAGTTCAAATTTCAGATATGCATGTGAGACTCCATTGGAATTTCTTGATGAGAGCTTCCAAAAGCATCCCTCTATTGGGTTCCTCCTCATTTTTCTTTTGTCTGCCAAGGCTGGACTTGAGAAGGATGGAATCAGGATTTGCTTTCAGGCATTTTGATAGCTGTTGGAGTGGTTACAATTAGTGTCAGTTCCCTCTAAAATGCTTCTAGGTAGAGGGAGAAAACAAATTTGGCCATCATTTCAGAACAAGAGCAGGTTGTCCCCTAAGCTACAGGTGGGCACTAACAGTATTGCAGACCAAGATTTGAAGTCTTACATCTGAGCAGCACTTTCTCTTTCAGAAAAAAATCATCAATGAGAAGTAATTGTCTAAATAAATTTTTATATGGACTTAAGCCTAATGTCTGAGAAGTGTAATCCCTTGAACTCTTAAAGAAATACATTGATCACTTTACTCTTTGGTTATACTTTCCTTTGAGGTGTTTAAGACCATACAGTTGGCCCAAATAAATCAACTTATATTTACACTTAAGGTTGTTTGCGGATCTGTTTCTCAGGCATCACATGGGCTTGGGGACCTCAGGCTCCTTTCTTTTACTAGTTCCATCTATATGAAGATAAATAAAAGGTCCTACTTTACCATGGCTGGCTTCACTTGGAAGCATGGAGGAAATATTTCCTCTGAGTTGACCCTCCTCTTTGTAGACTGGACACTTGTTGAATTCCATCTGGTGAGGTATCCATGATCTCCCTGAACAAGAGGACAGGTGACTCACCACAGTTACAGAAAATGTTGAGAGATGTTCCATAGTCCCCTAGAACTGAGTCAACTTTGGAGGGCAAGGTGCACAATTTTTCCTTTAATTCCCTCTGACCATATTAGTATAGGCCTCAGAGTACGGCTCTTAAACATCCAATAAGTTTAGTTCCACCAGTCTGGTACTTTTAATTACCATGTGCTACACAGGTAAAGCTCAGGTAAAAAAACCAAATGTTCTCAGGTAAACCTTGACTAGATATATATTTTGTTCCTTAAACTAGTTGACTAAACTATGACCTTAGAAATTTAAGATTATGTCTATATTATATTTGTCTCATCCTTTATATATCATAACAAACCTACACAGACATTCATCATTTGCTTAGGCTTTCTCATTTTTTTCTTTCTATTTTGGAAAATATCTCCATTCCCCTATCCTTTTAACATCTTGTCCATTCTCATTTTTAAAAATAATTGTAAGGCATAATAACATTAACAAATAAATTGTCCATCTGTTTGAAGACTCCTTTTCCTAGGAATACTAAGCAATGCTTATTCCCTTTTAAGGTTCTAGTGTCAAACCAATGTTTGATTAATGTTTTACTGGAGAACCAATGAATTTACTGAGCTTACTTACTGAGATAATTAAGGGGTTTCTGAGGTGTATGAATGACCTGAAGATATGCACACTGGAAAGCCTTTACCATCATGGGTCAAGCCTTCTCTTCCTAGCCTTCCCTTGATTGTATAATTTAGCCCTCCCTAAATCTAAGAGACCATGTGTGATTAAGGACAAATTATGTACATTTGGCTGGGAAGAGTGGCTGGATACTTCAGTGAGGGTTCAATGATCCTGTTTGTCCTTCCTTTAATGAAGGAGCACAATTGACAACAAGTCCAATTGTGATGATATTTAGTGCTAATGTGCTGCTGAAGTCTTGGTGATGGTAATTATTTCATGCAGAAGAGACTGCTGTATAGTATCATCTTATTAAAAGGACATGGAATTTAAAAGGGTTTGGTGTTAGGATCACAAATGAGAGAGAATATACATCTTAATTTTTCTGAGTCTGTGATGCTTCACTTAGTATAACAGTTTCTAGATCCATCCATTTTCCTGCAAATTTCATTATTTCATCTTTCTTTACTGCTGAATAGAACTCCATTGTGTAAATATACATTTTTGATAACCACTCATCAGTTGAGGGGCACTTAGGTTCCTTCTATCTCTTAGCTATTGTGAAAAGAGCAGCAATAAACATGGTTGTACAAGTGTCTCTACAATATGATGACTCCCTTGGGTATAAGCAATGGAGTGGTATAACCGGGTCATATGGTAGGTTCATTTCTAGTTTTTTAAGAGTTCTCCACACTGTTTTCCATAGGGGTTGCACAAGTTTGCAATCCCACAAGCAATCAATGAGCTTTCCCTTTTCTACACATCCTTGACAGTATTTGTTTTGTTGATCCCAGCCAGTCTGGTTGGTGTATGGTGATACCTTAGGGTGATTTTAATTTGTGTTTCCCTAGTTACTAACAATGTTGAACAATTTTTGAGATATTTCTTAGCCATCTTTATTAATTCCTTTGAGAACTCTCTGTTTAGATTTTTAGCTCAACTTTTAACTGGGTCATTTGGTTTCTTCTTTGTTTTGGGAGTTCTTTATATATTCTGGATGTTAAAGGTCTGTCAGATGTGTCAT
Organism: Nannospalax galili; assembly: GCF_000622305.1. Lineage (NCBI taxonomy): Eukaryota > Metazoa > Chordata > Mammalia > Rodentia > Spalacidae > Nannospalax > Nannospalax galili. The sequence goes on from NW_008347042.1 coordinate 7,275,825, forward strand.
TAGTCAAGGTTTTCTTCCCACTCTGTGGCTTTTCTCTTCTTTTTTTTCATTGTTTCTTTTGCTGTACAGAAGCTTTTTAGTTTAATTAGGTCTCACTTGTTGATTGCTGACCTTAATTCCAGAGCAAATTCTATCTGATTTAGAAAATCCTTTTCTACACCTACATCTTATAAGTTCCTGGCAATATTTTCTTCTAATAGTTTTAGGGTTTCTAGTTTCACATTGCAGTCTTTGATCCATTTGAAGTTCACTTTTTTGCAAGGTGAAAGATAAGGATCTAGTTTCAATTTCTACAGGTGGAGATCCAGTTCTGCTAGCACCATTTGTTGAAGATGCTGCCTTTCTTCCATTGTGTAGTCTTGGCACTTCTGCCAAATGCCAGATGGCTGAAATTGTGTATATTTGGGTTTGGGACTTTAGTGATGTTCCATTGCTCTGTGTGTCTATTTGTGCATCAGTACCATTTTATTTTTATGACTATAGCTCTGTAGTATACTTTAAGATCTGGTATAGTAATTCCCCAGTGCTGCTCTTTGTGCTCAGGGTTGCTTTGGTTATCTGGGATCTTTTGTGCTTCCATATGAACTTAGGATTTTTTTTTATGATTCTGTGAAGTTATGTCATGGGGATTTTGTTTGGGATTGCACTGAATCTATATATTGCTTTGGTAGGATGGTTATTTTCACAATATTAATTCTTCTAATCCATGAGCATGTCTTTTCATCTCCATCTCCTGGTGTCTTCCTCAATCTCTTTCTTTAATGATTTAAAAATTTTCATTGTAGAGATCTTTGGTGTCTTTAGTCAGATTCATTCTAAGATATTTTATATTTTTGTAGCAATTGTGAATGGGAGCATTTCCCTGTACTCTGTCTCAAAATGCTTGTTATTGGTATATAGAAAGGCTACTGATTTTTGTAGACTGATTTTATAACCCTCCACTGTACTGAACATGTTAATCAATTCTAGGAGTTTTCTGGTGGGATCTTGGGGATCTCTTAGGTATAGTAGCCTATCATCTGCAAAAAAGAATTGTTTGACCTCTTATTTTCCAATTAGTAATGCTTCAATTTCCTTCTCTCGTCTTATTACTCTAGCAAGAGTTTCAAGCACTGTGTTGAAAAGGAGTGGAGATAGTGGACATCCTTGTCTAGTTCCTGATTTTAGTGGAAATGCTTCCAGTTTTTTTTTTTTTTTTTCCATTTAGAATGATGTTGGCTGTGGGTTTGTTGTATATAGCATTTAATATGTTGAGGTATGATCCCTCTAGTCCAATTCCCTCTAGGACTTTGAACATAATTGCATGCTGAATTTTTTCAAAAGCCTTTTCTGCATCTATTGAGATGACAATGTGGTTTTTGTCTTTGAGTCCATTTATATGATTAATGATGTTTATTGACTTGCACATACTGAACCATCCCTGCATCTCTGGAATGAAGGCTACTTGATCATGGTGAATGATCTTTTTGATGTACCTCTATATGTGGTTTGCAAGTATTTTGTTGAGAATTTTTGCATCTATAATCATTAATAATATGTGTCTATAGTTTTCTTTTTTGGTTATGTCTTTACCCAGTTTCTTATTAGAGAGATGGTGGCTCCATAGAAGGAATTTGGGAGTTCTCCAACTGTTTCTATCATTTTGAATAATTTTGGTAGTACTGGATGGAGGTGTAGGTTTCAGATTTTTTCAGGTTTTATTTTGTAGGGAACTAATGGCTTCAGAACACCTACTCAGGAGCACCCACAGAAGCCCAAGTCAGGTTCCACACAGGTACACTCAGGCTTCATTCTAAGGTTTGGACCCCTACTAGCTGGAACTCAGAGCAAAATTTGGGAAGATCCCTAAGGGGGAGGCCAATATTGGAACTCTCAGTCGATCTGATGAGTTCTCAGCCCCTATGACAGAGGAAGGCCAGAACAGGCACTCTCTGGCATTCTGCTGAGAAACTGAATTGTGAAAAAAGAGGGTCCCATAGAGTGTTCTTAGTCTCATTCATAAAAGAATTTAAGAATGGACCCAAACAAAATCTGTTACAAATTTACTAGAATCTTAAAGAAAAATCCTCAGGGCAGGTGAGTTGGTAATCTTGGCAGCTTCCTTGAGGAGGTGAATAGTAGGAAGAAGGAAAGAAATACATGAAGCTTTGCAGGTTTAGAGCCTGCATGGAGGTCAGACATGGGGTTGACTGGCAGCCACATGGCTGGGAGAAGGAAGCTTTAGAGAAAAAGTGAAGAAACACAGGATGCTAGGGGCAGCCCAAAGCCTTAAAGAAAGCATGTTTAGAAAGAAAGGCATGAAGAAGAAAAGGAGAAATTATGCTTTTCTGAAGAGTTCAGGAAAGCAGACAGACTTAGGGAGACCTACATGGCTGTGGCTGGTTTGCAAGTTCTGCAGAGATCTGTGCTAGTACCAGGGAGGTAATATTCACTGCCTTATTAACACATCAGGTGTTCTGCCCATCTATTTAGCATAACTTAAGGTGAACCTGCCTTCATGGGAGTGGTTCTATCACCAGGTAATTGACCAGTGAGACTGAAAAAGTAGGTCCTCCAACAGATAGACTAGACATTTTTTTATAATCTGGACCAATGCAATTTATGGGACTTATTGACTCTAACAATACCAGCTGCTACATAGATGGAGGTCAGAACCCACCCACTCAGCCTGTCTGCTAAGATCTCAGCCTTATCATACCAAAGCCAGGTCAGCCCAAGGGCTTTGGGAGGGGCCTCATGCAATCCCAGTTAGGGGGTTGGGTGTGGCACAATTAGGGAAAACTCACCACCACTGAAGCAGGATCCTGGTGCTCTCAAGGTGTCCCCTGAGTTCTCAGCGCCTATGCTAGAGAGAGGCAGGAACAGGCAATCTCTTCATTATGTACATCTTTTAAGTTCAGGAAATATTGAGCAAAAAGAGGTGCCAGAAAAACAGGAAAAAAAAAAAAAAAAAAAAAGGATAATGAGGTACTTAAGGAGCTTTAATTCCCCATTGCAAATCAGCTGACATGCTTTTCACTTATATATTATTATGCTTATTTTATAATCAATGTGAGGAAAATAGATTGTAAATTGAATAAAGAGAAAAAATTAAAAAATAATGGAATTGAGAATTCTCTTCTGTTCTTTGGTTCTCACTAAACCTTCTTCATTTACTTCTGCTTCAATATGTCCTGATCAAGGTTTTTAAGAAAAATGGAGAAGATGTCAAAGATTAAAATGCTAAGCCTTCTTAGCATTCTTTTATGAGGACTTGACAAACTGGTTCTGTCAGTTCTCTCAGGGCAAAGCACTTCATCCACCACAGAACACAGGCCCAGGTGGTTTCAGTCTAGTGTTACACTCTGCCCTTCCTTCCTTTCCTAGCTGACTTTGATCTGTCTGCACTACAACTTCTCTGATGTTCAGCTCATTCACATTCTCATCTGAATGATTCCTTCTCTTCCTTCATATTCTCTTCTGTTCTGGAAAGTTTAAAGGTTTATAGATTTTTGTAAAATCATCATCAAATTCCTTCTCTTCATCCATCATATCTGTACAGTATAACCAAAGACCTATTACTCAGTCTAATTAATCAGTTCTAAAGCTCTGATTAGCTCTGCAGTTCAAAATTTTATACAGTATTTTTCTATCAGCTTTTTCTCTATATTGGCATTACTATTGTTAATCTGCTTTTCAGGTTTTTTTTTTTTTCTCTCTCTCTTTAAAAATAATTTATTGAGAATTTCATGCAGGCATATAAGCATATAGGTGTTTTGATCAAACCTATGCCCACTCCCTCCCCTCCAACTCCTCCCATATCTCCCCATCACTTTTTTTCTCATAACTTCATGTACTCTTTCTTGTTTTTATTTAATGGGGCTTTTTGCTACTCTAACATTCCCCCTTCTGAAGAGATAACCCTAAAATCTTTTAAGGATTAGGCACAAGCTCCCAAATACTTTCAAGGTTTTTTGGCATTTTGGAACTGGAGTAGGTTGTTAAGAGGCCCAAGGACATTTTGAGTTTTAGCCAAGAAACTGGCTACTTTTCTTTGGAATCTTTTTACACTAACTGCCTAGTCAATTCCTACCTCATATTCTTATTACACTATCCTCTGAAAAGGTTACCCAGCACTTTCTGATTCAGAAAAACATCATCAATGAGAAGCAATTGTCTAAGTAAATTTTTATATGGGCTTAAGCCTAATGTCTGAGATGTATAACCCCTTGAACTCTTAAAGAAATATACTGATCACTGTACTCCTTGATTATACTTTCCTTTTAGGTGTTTAAGATCATAGTGTTGGCCCAAATAAATCAATTTATATTTACACTTAGAGGTGCTTTGTGGATCTGTTTCTCAGAGGTCATATGGCCTTGGGAAGAGCCCCTGGCTCCTTTCTTTTACCAGTTCCATCTATGTGAAGATAAGTCAAAGGTCCTGGTCAACCATGGCCAGCTTCACTTGGAAGCATGGAGTAAATATTCTCTCTGAGATAACCCTCCCACATGTCTGCTTAAAATGAAGATGCAAATTGTCTTTTGGAGACAATACCAGACTCGTTGGCACCAGAGAAATGGAGAAATGGGTCTTGTTCCATAAGCTTCCGAAAGCTTATATATCTTTCCTATATTTTATAGACTTGGAAACAAATCCACATTCCTCTGGGTTGTCACCGTTTAAAAATGCATTCAATTTTTCTGGCAGTTCTGTATGAGCAGACACCTAAGGCACTATTTCCTTGTGCTTAGAGTGTTTTATGCAATGTTCAGAAAGTGTGATGTTAACATTTTTTATTAATTTAATATTAAGGGCTCCCTCCCAGATCCAAACTAAAATAGGTAAAGGTAAAGTTAGGCTCTCATAGAGTATATAATATTTAAAGCTTAAAATGCTGTGTGTTGTATGGCTCAGAAATGACATGTATGTTCTGCAATTCTAATTTTGTGAATATGGCAATTTGAAATTTCTCAAGAGTTATAGGGGAACTTTATTTCTAACATATATAATAGTGGAAATAATGACTACTAATAAGAGTTATTTTAAGAATTCCTTAATAAATTTATGATAGAGAAAATGAATTTTATTATGAGTATTATTTCTTACTGTGATTTATTCCTGTTATTATTTTATTCAGAAAAATGTGTTAGCTTCACAATGAGAGGATATTTATATGTTTTGTTCACTGTTTTAGTCATATAACCAGAACAAATTCATGCATGGTAAGGTGTAAATGAAAAATGATGAATTCATTAAAAATTGATCATTACAGTTAGGAAAATTTGTATCCTTGGCATTAAGCAGAGTGTTTAAGAAGAGTTGCTATGGATTTGGTGAGCCCAAATAAATATCCTACCCAGTAACCTACTCTTTGTTTCATTCTTTTGTGACATGTGAACTAATTTTCCATAGATTGTTTTACCTAAGTATATGAGCTAATGAATATATGTATTAATGTAAATGTTTTCAATGCTAAATGTGGCAGATATACATGAGTCATCTCAAAAGATTTAATAAAGCAACTAGCCATTGTGGCACACATCTTTAATCCTAGCACTCAGGAACATGGGAACTCAAGAGGCAGATGCAGAAGGATTTCTGTGAGGCCAAGGGCTACACAGCTAAACAGGGAAATCCTACCTCAAAAATGAATAATAAATAAATAAATGAATAAATAAATAAATAAATAAATAAATAGAAAAGATAAGAAAAGAAAATTTTGTGTCAATGAGGTAGCAGCACATTGTTAATATATTAGGAAGCTCTTTCATGTTCTCAAGAAAAATAAGTAACAAAATATGAAAGGCAGCAATTTAAAACAAATTGAAAAGAGACATTTTTAAAAGATTAATAGAGACAATCAAAGGAACAAGTTAACAGACATGCTAATGAGAGAAAAATAAGCAGACATTCTAAAATTGAATTTTTTATAAACTGACACCTAATGAAGGAAGTTAGAAACCATTTAAAAATTGTAAACAGTATGTGTCTATTAAACAGCATACAGCTTTTCATAATGATTGAAAATTATTGTAGATATATATGGAAAGAAATGAGCCTCTCTCTCGCTCTTGCTCTTGCTCTCACTCTGTGTGTGTGTGTGTGTGTGTGTGTGTGTGTGTGTGTATGTATACTCTGCTAGGAGAAGGAGATAAAACAGATCAAAGAACTGGTGGGAAAATGACCTATTGGCATTTCTAATATAAGAATCAGAATACACAAAATAAAAATATATTTGCCCAAAACAGTAAATGACAGCTCGTGTTCCACTTCAGAGTAATATTCTGGTGACTGGGACAGTGTTCATTCTGCATGGAGAAAACATTTCCTATCTTAAATGAATAGGAAGAATCATTTGGAAACAACAGCTTCTAATTAATACTATGCTTTGCTTGACATTGGTCACTGTAATTAAATAAAATAATGGTTTTATTTATTTATACTGTTTTCATAAGGAGGTGGATAAATGTTTCACTGTGTAGCCTGGGGTCTTGTCAAACAGAAGATGCTGTTTCCTGAAACTCCAAAACACAAGAATGAGAAGCATGCACCCCCATACCTAAAAGATTCTTAAGAAATGAATGAAATATCTCACCTAGTGCTTGAATTTAGGCAGGAACCTAGTATGTTTGAAAATGCATCTTTATTATTTTGAGAAAAACTGTTGCTAGAGAAGTGATCCTGATTTAATGGAGAGTGCTTATGTGAGAATGAAAATATTCCTCCATTTTGAGGTAGACACAATTCAATCATCATAGTCTCATGTACATTTGATGTATAATTGGCAATACAAAGTTGTAAATTTTAATTATTAATAAAAAGTTGCAACTTTTAGAGAATTCATAGAACAAAAATAACAAATGTTCAAATATACTAACCATCCAAGCAAAATTGCAACACTGTATCAAAACAAAAACCAACAAATTGTCAGATAAAGAAACAGGGCACAATCCACAATGAGAAGTAAAAAATGCTAATCAAACTGCCACAGACCCTATAATGGGGAGAAAGCACAAATTGTTTTATAGCAGTGGAATAGGAGACATAATGCAAAAAGATTTTAAAATAATTTTCAATTTGCTCACTAGATAAAACCTTTAAGGAGAACATGAGTCACACAGAGATGGGAAGAATGGGGTCTGTGTTGAAGTACACAGTAAACTTGACAAACCTGAAATTTTGCTATTGTCAGTGATTCTTGCACGAACATGGGTGTGCAGCTTTTTTGTGGGGAAGTGTATTTGATTTCCCCTTGAGTTTATACAGAGTGGTGGACTGCTCAGTCACAAACTTAATTTTTCTCTAATAGAGGAAGTAGCTCATATTGTTCCAAAGTTGCTGTAGAATTACATATTTTCATTAGCAGCATAAGAAGGCTACAGTTTCTCTGCATCTTTAATATTCTTTACTGCTATTTAATTTGGGGCATAAGCATCCCAGTATGTGAGAAGTGGTAGTGGACTGTGATTTTGATATACAGGTCTTTAATGAAAAACTCATGTTATTTTATAAGTTTTAAAAGAAATATCCAAGATGCCTATTAAATAATTTTTCCATTGTTTAATCTGGTAACGTATTTTGGTTATTAAATTGATAGAGTTCTTCATATATTTAAGATACAGGTCCCACATCAATACAAGAAATTAAGATATTTCCAATTTCCATTTGGTATAATGAAAAAATTCTAGAGATACTTGAAAAGTGGTGATATCACAATAATGAGAAACTAATTAATACCACTGAATTGTATTTGGATGAATAAAATAATTTTATACTCTGAAATTTTTTGCAATACAAAAGTTACATGAGATTAAAAAATAAATCCATGATTGTCAGGGGCCAGAATGGTAGAAAACAGGAGAAATCTCCATTCGTAAATAAGCAAAATAAAAGTTAGTGATAATAAATATGCACTTCAATTTGATGTCAATGATGAATCACTGTTGTAAACCTGTGCCAAAGTTTTCCAATTTTAAACACTAAAAAAGTCTTATTTTATGCCAGTCATATTTCATCAAAGCTCTAAAATATTTACTTTTTATTCTGGGAAGAATGCCGAAAACCCAATGATTCCAATATTTATTGGAAAGTTAGGGAGACAATTTGAAAACATTAGGTAAAACTGGAATAGTTTTTGTTTATAAAAATGTAAGTGCCAAATGCATAGCATAGATGAGGTGTTACACTAATTCTACAGTGAGAAGGATCTAGATGCAGAATTAGTTGAGCAATTTAAGGACTGGAAATACAACAGAGAAACAGAACGACATTTGGAGAAGTAAGAGTTCCAACAAACCTCATACACCAAAACACTGCATATTTTATCTAATAAAGCATATAACAGACCTATATATATATGGTTTTATGAAAAATATGTGAATTAAACATTTTAAATGTTCTAGAAAAAAATTTAACATAAGAATGAATGGTGGAAAGCTGTTAATTAAAAACCTCTCTATATTTTGTAAAATACACAGTGGTGGCACACAACTAAGATGCCAATAGCTAGGAAGTCGAGGCAAATAGATCAGGAATTCAAAGTCAGCCTAGGCTATATATCGAGTTGTAGGCCACTTGTAGCACATGAGCCCTTGCATCTGTTTCTTGTCTTTTTGCAGTGACAAAAGACCTAACAAAAGCAATGCAATGGGGGAGCTATGTGTATTAACTCAAAGTTTAAGATTATAGTTCATCTTGGTGGGGAAGTCATAGAGCCAGGCTTTTGAGACAGGCAGTAACATTGCATCTGCCCTGAGGGAGCAGAGGCTGCTAAATGCTGGTGCTCTCCCCTTTTTATGCTGTGTGAGATACTGGATATAACCATATTGGCTGATGTAATGGTACCATACACATCTAGAGTGTGTATTTCCACATGAATTAATCTAATCTGAATTTCATGGTGATTCTGGATCTCATCAAATTGAAAAATAAGATTAACCATCATAGACTATGTCTCAAAAATCAGAAAAGATAATGCAAAAGAGATTAGCATTTCTACAAGCACACACTTAAATGAAATTTTGATAATGAGTAAAACTATGACATGATACTCTACAGGCAGTTAAAATACATTTAAAAACATAATGAATGATAAGTGCTTCAAATCAAGCTGAAAAGAGTGAAAATACAATGAGAAGGAGCTAAAGAAACACTTGGAAATAAAACAAAGGTGTGTTGAAGTACAGATGAAGAGCTAAACAAAAACAAGGAAAGACTACACATCATAAAACCTGTAACAGAGGCACCCACACCTCCATCTCAATTACTGGTTGCCGTTTTAGGCTGTGAGCATGCCAGTTCTTTGACCTCAACTATTGCTTACCATCCATACTTCGGCTCCAACTCTCGGTCACCATGTGAAGTCGAGAAATGTGTCCACTCCGTCTGCAGCTTCAATTCCCCAATCGAAGCTAAGGAGTTTGGTCATACTTTGTTCTCAACTATGGTTTTCCCTGGAGGTAGTGAGCTTGACCTAACTTCTACCATAATCTTGGTCATAATTTGAGGTTTGGGAATGTACTAAGATTTTGGTTCCCTCACCAGGTCACCTGGGGAGTCAGAGAATTAGCCAAGAATATGGCCTATACCCAGCCTCCACCCTGCTTGTCCTCTCTACAGCTCTTCCTTGTTTACAGTAGTTTCTAAGGTCCACAGACAGTGCCACCTCAGTTTCTCACTCTTTCCATAATTTTAAATTTTACCTTCCTTCGTCTATAAACATTCCTTTACCTCACCCCCAAAACACGTTTAGTTTATGGAGTATCTGAGTCTGTCTAGTTTATAGAGTATCTGAGCATGAATCTCCTGAGAAGAGACTATTCTACATGATTTTAGTGCATATCCTCGACCCTCTCTTTTCAGGTTACTTTTAACTAAAACTGCTATATCTCCCAAATGTTTTTTTCCTTGCTTCTGCCAATCCTCTGGTTATAGATGTACCCCTCTAACACTTCCCATCCAGGAACCTAATACTAACTGTTAATTCCACCATAATTTCATTTTTCTTCTTTGTTTTGTCAATTCATAGCCACAATAACCAATAGGCTATGACTCACACAGTATGCATTTGCTCCCCAAACAATTGGTGTTTAAGGAATAATTATTTACCGTTAACTAACATTGAATTTTCATGGAGGGTTTGCTATTGGATACAAATGATAGTTGCTGACCAAAATCAACTGCAACAGAAGTCTGAAAATAAAACCTAGTACGCTGAACAGCATCATAAGGAGGAAAACGTCACATACCTTTGGTGGTGGTTATCAAGAAACCCTTGACTGGACAAGTGCCAAGAGTACCTGTTAGTCAAGTGTTTGGCACAAAATAGGAAAGCTATTTAACTCACCCCAAGGTCAGGGATCATTGAAGAACAAACATTAATAATGTAAGAGCTAGAGGATGGTAAGATGAGCAGGAAAAAGATGTCTTCTGGATACGGCATAGTCAGTGCACTCATGAGTTCACTGAAGCTCTGGTTATCTTCACAAGACCGGAACAAGACTGGGCCCTTCAACATTTTATAATGGAAGAGGGAGGGGCCCATGGTATTCCACCCCTCCCTGAAGGACTACTGGCAATTAACAGTGGTAGAGAGAAGGAATATCATTTTAACTGTGTATCACTTACAATTGCCTTTGCTCCAATAAATAACTTGCCACTGACTACTGAGTGAAAAACCTTAAATCGGATGTTCACACACAAAAAGAAAACATGAAAGCAGGAGGGATACTTTAGGGGAAGAAGGCCGGCAGTGGGAGAGGGAGAGGAATGAGAGCAGGAATGTGGGTGAAATGACTAATATCCACGATGAAAATGTATGAAACTCTTAAGCAATAAAAATATATGAAAAACTTACAAGAAAGCATCTTAGGAATTAACAAATATATAAACTTATTCTTACTATACTGAGGCCGCATTGTACACCTGGAAAATGTTAACCAAAAAGACAAAACAACAACAGCAAAACAATTATGTAGTAAAACCAAAGAACAAGGAAACAAATTCCCCTTAAAAAATGTAAGGTGAAATTGACATAAAGAAAATGATTGATGAAAATACATTTGATAGAAATTCTTCTATGGCAGCAAAAATTAAGTATCACATTTAAAATACAAGACTTTTTTTTTAAATTGAAATTTTGTGTATTTCATGTAATACGTCTCCATCAGTCTTAATCATCTTTATACCCCCTTCCCTACTGACACCCTCCCACCTCCTCCACTGGAATTCATACTTTCTGTCATTTTTCTTAAGGCCTATTGTGTCAGTTTAGTGTTCTCAGATGTCTCTCAGGATAAGCTCATGCACTGAGGTCTAGTCAGCCTCTCCAGAGTTCCCCGAGGAAGATCAGCTCTTCTTTAATCAGCAGTAATCAGTTGCCAATATTTCTTCAGTTAGTATTGGGGTCAGCTGTCCATTTCCCAGGCTCCATGCTGGGTTTTTTTTTTTTTTTTTTTTTTGCCTGTTTGAGAAATATATGATAACTAAGTACGGAATCTGGATTTGGTTTGATTAGAATAAGTGTCAGGAAAACCAATAATCAGCACTAATACAAATTAGAAGCAAAATCAAAATTGCTCCCTGTGAAAATTCTACTGTATTCTTAATCTTATCATAGACTATATGACTCATGAAATTGGATTCAGGTTATATACTTAATCTTTCACAAATAAAATATGAGAAATAAAAGATTAATTGAACATAATTTCCATAATTCATTCTTTATTGATTTCTCTATGAATAGATGTTTCTGTATTTTTGTTCAACAGTAAGCTGATTAATAATGTAAATAATTACATATGTACATTAGCTAATTTCATTTTACTATAAGGATTAAATATTACTGTATCAAAAATGTTAAAACTTTGAGCCTATAGGTTTTTCATGAAATTAGTCTTTATGCATATAAATTATGTACTTATTTCATTTAATCATAAATATCAAAAGCAATCATATATTAGTACAAATTTATGGTGACATATTAAACAAAATTGATGGAGGTGGGCTATTCCATTAATGCAGAAATGATGGTGACTGGTTAACATAGCAGTTATTGAATTTTGCTGGGCTAACTCTCTGGATTCCAATTCCAGGCATTCTAAAAACCGGTAGAGTGGTGATCTTGTGCTCAGGGCAGCTTTGCAGGGTTGTGGTAACTGCTCTTTTAAAACAATCAGTTTTCGTCTATACTTCATTTTATTCTAATTTATTTTCTGGATGAAGTATGTTTTTATAACCATTAAAGCTTTTCACATACCACTAATTATATTGTCATTTTTCTATATGGTTTAGATACAGAAGATAGCCCTGAGATGCTGGTCTTCTAGTTTTATAACATGCAATTAAACTTCTGAAAACTCTGTCATGAAAAGACCACATGCAAATTAGTCGGCAGTCTTTTGGTACATTTAAAAATTAAATAAACATTTTACTTAATGTGCAACAGGTTACAGTTTGATACTATAATTTAAACATATATACAAATTAATTCTTAAGCTAAATATAACATCAAACCGAAGGTCCTGATCAGAATAGTATGAATACAGCTTTCGATAAAATATATGCTCAAATATTTAGAAAAGACAGAATTGCAAATATAAACATATTATAGATTATGACTATAATGACTAACACAATTATGTTCACAGGAATTTGCCCTTTAAATTCGATTAAATTTATCGATGCATTTTTCAAAGAGCATAAAGTTTACAAACATTGGAAATAAAGATATTTTATACTTGATGTGTCTACTGCATGTGAAGAATTTTTCATTTTACCAAATTCATGCAGTGAGATTTCTGAAAATTCCATCATGAAAATCACTGAAAGAATGATGTTAATAATCTAAAAAAAAATTGGGGGGAAACCTCTAGAAACAACTTAATTTACCACTGGAATAAATTTAAAAGAATAACCTATGATCGATTCTACTTGCATGAAGCTACAACAGAAAACAGCATTATCAAACGACCTGAGAGACTTGTTTAGACATATATGATTTTTTCCCTCGTTTCCATGTGGTTAATAAAAAATATCAGTGTTATACTTGATTGAAAATGTGGCTGAATGTCCAAAAGTACACACATATGAAAAGGTCCACGTAAGAGATCCAGAATCAGGGTTCACATTGTAGAACACTCCATATAGCTGTACTGGCTACAGGAAAATTAGAGTGTTTAGAAACTGAGATCATTAAAATCATGTTTAATGATAAAAATTGAGACTAAGTCAGGCATGGTGGCACATGCCTTTAATCCCAGCACTTGGGAGGCAGAGGTGGGCGAATCTTTGTGAGATCAAGGGTAGCCTGATCTTTACAGCAAGTTTCAGGCCAACTGTGGTTACAGGGAGACCCTGTCTCAAAACAAAAATTAGATGGATGAAATATGTTCTGTTTTATTTATGGAAAATATGTGACTTACCGTTTATCTTTGTAATTAATATTTTATATCTATCAGCATTTATTGTGGAAAAAAACAGAATAGCTTATTGCTAAGGTAACACTGCAAATGAATTCAGTCATGTATCACTACATTTAATGATATTTAGTCTTGTGAAGAAAATGAACTTTCCTGGAAAGATCCATTATTTTACTAAAATTTATTATTGATTTGAGACA
>NW_008347042.1:7289564-7318919 GCF_000622305.1 Nannospalax galili
AATAACCCTTTGTCAAATGTCATTGAAAATGTTAATATATTCTATCCATCATAATGGTCTCAATATACCATTGTCAGAATTTTCTTGCGAATTTTTAAAAATATTTATTTTGTAATCACATGATTACAAGAAGCATCTCATTATTGCATTAACATAGTCAATAACAATTTCCAGAGCAAAGATGCATCTATTTCAAAATTTTCTGTAAATTTTTAGGTTCACAGTTGAATTAATACAGTTATACAATATTGAACTCAGTATAAACCCTTTAAGACATAAAATTGAATGAGGTTTTAACCTTTAAAAAAGATCTCCATTTCATTTTAAAATATACTGTTTCATATCTAAGTGTAGCATTGAAATGAGAAATTTTTACAGCTCTTAATTTTCATAACATTTCTAGACCAATATTTTTTAAATGTTATTTATTATTCTTATTTTACATGTATGCATGTATTGCTTGCATGTAGGTTAGTGCACCTGTGTCGTGCAATGCCCATGGAGGTCAGAAGAGGCTGTTGGATCCCCTGGGACTGGAGTTACAGACAGTTGTTAGCTGCTATGTGGGTTCTGGGATTCGAACCCAGGTCTTCTGCAAGAACACAAGTAGTGTTCTTAACCGCTGAGCCATCTCTCCAGCCCCATCTAGACCAATATTGTACTATAGACACTAAGCACAGGCTTTTGTGTCTATCATTGACGAGTAGGAGCCAATCACGATGAGAACAGAAGTTATGCTCTGAGGGAGATGATGTCAGCCCTATTGTTGAGACTTCCTCAGTGCCATATCCTTTTCATGCCTGGGAACGCTATTTAGCAACAAATGTCCTGGTTTCCTGACTATTATAATCTTTCCACCTCCTCTTCCACAGTGTTCCTTGAGCCTTAGGTATAGTGGTTGCATTGTAGATATACCAGTTGGGCTGGGTACCCCACAGTCACTTAACTTTATGTTAATTTAAAGCACTAACCGCAACCAAATGCAATATTTTATGGCTTTATCTTACTTCATTTTTAAAATAATGTTAACCTGCTGTGAAACTTTAAATCCTCAGTAAACATTCCTTAAAGAAAGTCAGGTAGAAAGCTCTGGAAACCAGTTCCTTACTAGGTAAATCGGGAGGCTGCAAGTGAACATGTACACAGATTCATCGTCTGTGAATCCTGTTAATGGAAAAGCAGCTGAAAAGGAAGCAAACAGAGTCACACCTGCTCTCCACTCTTCTCTGGTTCAACCACTTCCTTATTTTAGAATGTTGCCACACTGTTAATTTGAAACTTGCTGTGTCTAGACATTAAATCCAGGGCTCAGCAGAGCATGCAAATGTTGTTTCAAGATAATTGATACATGAAGTTGAGAGGTTATTTTGCAGTTTTCAAAATTTGTTATAGGCCCTATAAATTCAAGTTTACTCTAGAGTAGGCAGAAGCAGTTGAGATTTAACTAGTCATCTTCATAGTAGGTAAACTTAAATTGTTATTCACTCCTTCCTAAATCCAACGTTGATTAAATATAGGAAATGAATTAACTCTTGTGATTCACTCTGCCTTGTGTGTGTGGTACACTAAAATAGGCATAATTTACAAAAAAGTCTCTGTTAAATATATGCAAAATAAAAGTACCTTTCTTAATTCTGAAAAGAAGCAAAATTTGAGAGTAGTATTCCAATAATATTGTAGAGGATTAGGTTTAATTAAAATAGAAGAAAAGAAAAAAACTTACTTAACTTGTTAATGTAGACAAGAAAGTTCGTGCATGTGATGTTACATAGACTTTGCTAAATAGGAAGCTGTACTTATGTACAAAAGCTCTTTGTATGTTCCAGACAAACACTTCAGTCTTCTAAATATTGCAGAAATAGTATCCAAGGACACTGTCAGGGATATCAGTTCTCCATAACACTGGCCTAATTGATTTCAGATAAGTGAACTCTCAAAATGTTTGTCCCTCTGCATAAATACACTACTTATGTGAATGTCTACCTACTATTTCATACAAAAACTGGAACATGTATTCTGCTGGATAGCTTTAGTTTTCAACTTGGCTCCTACAATGACCATAACCAGCAGTTGCAAACACCCAGCAGCTTTGTCTAGCACTGTCTGGGAACTTCTGTAAGGTAGTATACCTGCTCAACTGCTTTCCATTCCTTTAAATAGCAGTCCCTAGTTCATTACATGAATAATCTAGAAACATTTCTAGATTATTCTAGAAGGCACTTTCTTGTCTTTTTGAAATCTTTAGCAAAGGTGTAGATCTCTCTAACAAAGATGCAGTACTCACTGTGGCACAAAAAAAATACCTTTTTTTTCCAAAGATAATAACGTCAAGGAAATTAAAGGTGTCGAATGAAGTCTATATGAACAAAATTTCCAGAAAGATACCCCTCCAAAGATCTGATTTAGTAGCTCTTTATTCCCCCAAAGGCTGATGTCGAGCATTCCCACACAGAGGAAACTATCAGTAGAAGCATTTATTGTTAGAACTTTAGAAAACTGAAGCTGGTGTGACAAGTTAGAACCTAGAAGTCTGTCAATGCCTGACCACTTTTCTCAGTGGAGACTTTTATGTTTGTGGGAAGGAGACCACTTATTTAGAGGGCTGGTCAAGAAAAGGAGAAGTGGAGTAATATTTTCCACAGCTAAGAAATTGGGCACCACTGGGAGTAAATACACATTGCAAGTCTTTCTCAAAATATTTTCCATCATGAAAAAAGCAAAAGTAAGAAATCTAAACAATAAGTAATCTAAATGCAGATTTTTTTCCGTAAAGACAACATTACTGTTTTCTAAAATGAATTTCTAGAGAATATGGAGGAATAAAGCCATGGACTTGCAAATAAAGAGGCATGCACAGGAAATATTCAGTAAATTGAAATATATTCTGGGTCATCAAACAAATGCTAACATATTTTAAAGAATTTACATCAGGGATCTTTGCTGAAAATCAGGTTGAAAGAATGTCAACTCTGTAGGATGGGAAGGAGTACCATGAGATGTTCTCCTCTGGACATGACATTGTTGTTGAACATTTAAACTTAAAGTAGCTGTGATTAGCTACAGGAGATCTGTGCAAGATCCATTCATTTCAAAATTTCTGTCAGGGCTAGGGAGGGAGTCTTGAGACTGGATATATAGTTGAGGACAATTAGCAGTTGGTGGCTGCTGAGGGAGCAAGATTCGCTTTTTTTTAGGAGTGTTGCCTCTGGTAGCTCCTTGTGCCCCAGTGGATGATCCCACACCCATACATATAGTGGCAGCGTTAATTGGACTCAGTGAGCAAATAAATAAATAATTATAAGGAGGCCATGATTTGAGAGAGAGATATAAGTTCCTGGGGGATTTGTAGGAGAGAATGAGGAGTGGATATGATCAATATACAATGTATACATGTATGAAAGTATCAGCATTAGAGTAGAAACTAAAATTTGACATCAGAAACATTATAGAATATAAAAAACATAACAGAGGAAATTCCCCAATTGAGGCTCCCTCTACCCAGGTGTGTCAGGGACACAAAACTATGATTTCTACAGGACACAGCTGCTGGAAGAGGCCAAATAACAAACAAGCACAGAGCAAGCCAGAAGAAAACCTACTCTTTTCGAAAATGTCACAGCCAATCCTCCATTGCACTCTATACTGTCATTCCAGTGACCCAATAGGCCAGATCCACCCTCACTCATCAAGAAATTGGGGTGAAATTGATATGGAAAAACTGATAATTTTTACAATAGCATTAAATATGGAAACTTTTTATCATGGAAAAATACTGTGTGATCTTTAAAGGAGAGCTCTATGTGTAGAAGTGAAATCTGAGCACAGGAATACAGAAAATGTTTTGTGAAAGTATGCTAGCATGACATAAATGAACATTTTGCAGCCTTTCATTATCTCTTACTGCAAAAAATTGGCTATTTTAAGGGTTTCATGACTTCCAGCCGTGGTCCAACCCAGTTAAACTCCTTCTATACTCAGATACATGCAAGTGGATGATAATGTATAAACAAACACAGCAGTGGGTTTCAGACTACAGAAGGTAGGAAGAGAGGAATTGTATTCCTTTTTTAATTTCTTTTTTTTGTTTATTTTCACTTTTTATTGAGCTTTTAAAATTTCATACATTTCCCACTCAAAACCAGATGCCCTCCCCCATCCATGCCTCCCCCCATCCTCCTACCAAACCCTATGCACTCTGCCATACGTGCTGAGCACTGTTGATTCAGGTATTTGTACCCACACGTCCTTCAGTGTAAATATGTCCATTGGCGTCTAGTCAGCCCATACAGTGGTCATATGCAAGTCATACTCTCCCTCACCCAGCAGCAATCAGTCTGAAACAGTTCTCAATCTAGGTGCAGGCACTGGAGGCTTGCTCATGCAAGCCTTTGGTAGTGTTGGTGTCTAACACAGAACCCATGTTGGCTCAATTAAACAAGAACCCAAATGGGAGGTTTATTTTCATTTTATATGTGTGGTTTTTGTATATTTTTATTGAATTTTTGTGCATGTCATAGGAAACATCTTCATTATCTTTTCACCCCTGCCCCCACAGCCTTCCCTACCACCTTCCATGTATTCTGTCATATATTTTAAGACCTATCTAGTCAAGTTAAGTGTTCCAAGACGTCCTTTGATGTAAGTTCATCCGGTGTGGTTTAGTCAGCCTATCTAGAGTCTCTCCCTTAAAGAAGATCAACTCTCCCTCACCCAGCAGTAATCAACTGCCAATAGTTCTTCAGCTAATGTTGGGACCTGTTGCCCATTTCCCCAGTGTTATACTGGGTTTTGTCTTCATGAGTTTGAGTGGGTCCATTACTGTAGGCTCATATAAGCAAAGTCCCAGAAGCTTGTAAGACTGTTTCCATATGGTCATGTATCTTCTCACCTGGCTCCTACCATCTTTCCTTCCCATTTTTCCACAATGGTTTCTATGTGCTGGGTATGTGAAGTTTAATATAGGTGTCCTATACAGGGACCCACACTCTGAAGACTCTTATTTCCTATGTTTTGGCCATTTGTGGTTTTTTTATGTTAATTTCTATCTGTTGCATTAGGGAGATTTGTTGATGAGAATTGAGAGATGATTAGTATTCTCTCTACCTGCTTTGTTCCACTGTTACCTGTGAGACTTAAGTATACAGGTTCAATTGTAGATGTGTCACTTAGGCTTGAGCATCTCACAGACAATAATTCTTTACATGTGACCAGTTGTGGAATTCTGTAATAGTCTCTGTCTATAGAAACAAAACAGCTTTGATGAGTGGTGACTGGCATATTGTCTGTAAATATAAGTAAGGATCCATATTTAGCATATAGTAAGAACTTACATTTGTCTAGGGATGTGACATCCCTAGAGTTTTCTCTAAGATTTATTACCTCTCCAGCTTTGTGTATTTGAGTATGTTTAAAGTACCATGCATGAATTCCCTCTCATTACCTGGACTTCAAATAAAAGTAGGTAGCAGTTGATTACCCCCAAGATATAAGTGCCACTACTGCACCAGTATAGTTTACTGTGCTTGTCATTGTTGTGGTTATTAGGTTTTAAATTGGGGTTGGATCATTGATTGATTTTCTCCCTTAGCAGCTTTCATAGTAACTTCCATAACTATAAGAGCTAGTCTCCAGGGAGAAGTCTTCCAGGTTAGGTCCAGCTCCATTGCTCTAAATTCTATGTTCAAAGTATGTCCTGCCTTCAGCAAACGTGCTATATGTATAGATTCTGAGAGACAACAAGGGCTGTGACAACAGCCTGTGTAATTTTGGGAGTCTCTTGGACTATGCTGTTTAACAACTCAAAGGGGGGTTTCTCATGTCTGGCCTTGTTTCTTGTTAAAAGCCTTCAGCTATACACATGGACTCATGTAGAGCTATTGTATCTGTAATTCTTTAGTAAGATGTTAAGTAATACATTTCTTCATGGTTTTTCACACCAGTTACACATTATTTGTTTTATTTCTCTTGCTCTGTTTAACCCTTCTTCCTCCCTCCTCAGTTAAAGTCCCCAATTTCCTCATTTTACCCTTGATAACAACAACTTCTTAATGGTCCCTCCTCTTTTGAGAACCTTCGTCCCCTTCACCCCATGGCTCCTTGTATAACCCTCCCTCTCCCCATCCCTTTTAAATACCAACATTTTACTCATTTTGACCTTGGTAACACCTGTTTCCTGCTGTACCTCTCTCTCAGGCTCTTGCTTTCTTTTTACCTCATGGTTTTATTCCATTTTCCTGGCTCCTGAAGTTATATCAGGATATATACATATATACACACTCACGTATAAGCATTTGGTGCTCAGATCCACAAATGAAGGAGAACACAAGTCATCTGATTTTATGAATTTGCGTTACTTCACATAGTATAACGGTTCTAGCTCCAACCATTTACCTGCAAATTCTATGATGTCATCTTTCCTTACTGCTGAGTAGAAATCCATTATTTGACACAATTGTACCACATTTTTATTACCCACTCATCAGTGAGGTACACTAGATTGCTTCCATTTCTTTATTAGCTATTGTGAAAAGAGCAGCAGCAAACATTGATATGAGAGTATCTCTGAAGTAGGAGCCCTTTGGTTATATGCTAAGGAGTGGTATAACCAGATCATATGGTAGAGTTATTTTTAATTTTTTAAGAATTCTCCACGCTGCTTCCATAGAGGGTTGCACAAGTTTGCAATCCTACTAGCAGTGGATGAGCACTCCTTCCCCACATCTTCTCTGGCATTTGGCATCATTTGTTCTCTTGATCTTAGCCAGTCTGGCTGAGGTAAGATGAAATCGTAAAGTGATTTTGAGTTGCATTTCCCTAATTACTAAGGATGTTGAACATTTTCTAAGGTGTTTCTTAGCCATCTTTATTTCTCCTTTTGTGAATGCTTTTTTTCAGATCCATACGCCATCTTTTAATTGGGTCATTTGTTTTCTTCATTCTTTGTTTTTTGAGTTCTTTATATATGTTAGACCTCAGTCAGATGTGTCACTGGTGAAGATTTTCTTCCCACTCTGTGGGTTTTCTTTTCACGTTTTTGAGTGTTTCTTTTGCTGTAGAGAAGCACCATTTAATGAAGATGCTGTCTTTCTTCCATTGTGTGTTCTTGGCACTGTTGTCAAATATCAGGTGGCTGAAATTGCGTGTCCTCAGGTTTGGGTCTTCAATGATGTTCCACTGATCTATATTTTATATTATGTGGATATTATCCTCTGTCAGAGGTGCAGCTGCTAAAGATTTTCCCCCCACTCTTTATGTTTCCTTTTTACTTCCTTGGTAGTTTCTCTTGGTGTACAGAAGCTTTTCAGTTTAATGAGGTACCACTTGTAGATTGTTGACCTTAATTCCTAAGAAAATGATGTCACATTTAGAAAGTGCTTTCCTGCAGTTATGTCTTGTAGGGTACTGTCTATATTATTTTCTAATGATTTTAGAGTCTCACATTTCACATGGAGGTCTTTGATCATTTTGGACTTGATATTTCTGCAGGGTGAAAGACAAAAGCCTATTTTTATTCTTCTAAATGTAGAGATCCAGTTTTGGGAGAGCCATTTGTTGAAGATGTTGTCTTTCCTTTAATGTGTGTTCTTGGCACCTTTGTCAAATACCAGGGGTTTGAAATCTCACGCACTCATGTTTGGGTCTTCCATTTTGCTCCCGTGACTTATGTATCTGCTTCTGTGCTAGTATCATGCTGTTTTTATGATTCTGTAGCATAGTTTGAGATCTGTTATGGTAGTTCCCCCAAGGATTGCTCCTTATGCCTAGGATTGCTTTGGTTATCCACGGTCTTTTGTTATTCCATGTGTACTCTAGGATAGATTTTCCTTAATTCTACAAAGAATGTCATGAGGACCTTGATTTGGATTGCTTTGAAGGTCATATTTATTGGGCACAGGAGATTTTTTCATCACCTGATGTCTTCCTCAATCTCTTTCTTCAAAGATTTAAATATTTCACTGAAGAGATTTTTAATGTCTTTTGTCAAGTTTATTCCAAGATTCTTTTCGAGGCTATCGTGAATGGGAGGGTTTACATGTACTCTTTCTCTAATTGCTTGTTATTTATATATAGAAAGTTTTCTTAAATTTGTAGATTGATTTTTGTAACATGACTCTTTGCTGAAAGTATTGATCATTTCTAATATTTTTGTCATTGAATTTTTGGAACCTTGTATGTATAATATCTTTTCATCTACAAGTAAGGATTACTTACCTTTTCTTCTCCAATTAGTACTCTTTTAATTTTCTTCACTTATCTTAATGTTCTAGCAATATTTACAAAGATGATATTAAAAAAGAGTGGAGATCATGCAAAGCCCTGTCTTATTCCTGATTTTAATAGGAATGCTTCCAGTTTTTCCCTGTTTAGAATGATGTTGGTCATGTGTTTATTTTAGCTAGCTAAATATGTTCAGGTATGTTACCACTAGTCAAATTTCCTCTAGTCCTTTACATATAAATGCATGTTGGATTTTGTCAAAGGCTTTTTTCTGCATTTAGAGATGACCATGTGATTTTTGTCATTAAATCCATTTATATGATTAATTACATTTATTGTCTTACATGCATTGAACTGTCCCTGCATCTCTGGAAACAAGCTAACTTGATCATTTGTGAATGATCTTTTTGATGTGTTTGTATATGTGATTTGTAATTGTTTTGTTGAGAATCTTTGCATCTATGTTCATTAAGGCTATGGTTCTATTGTTTAGATGTTGTTGTTTCTTTACCTGGTTTTGGTATGAGATTGATACTGGCTTCAGAGAAGAAGTTTGGGATTTCTCCCTCTGTTTCTATATTTTTGAATTATTAAGTATTATTCTTTGTAGATCTTCAAATATCTGGTAGAATTCTGCTGTGAATCCAACTGGCCTAGGGATTTTTTAGTCAGTAGGTTTTGTAATATTTTTCCAACTTTCTCATTTCTTATGTGTCTGATTATGCTCTTGATCTCTTCTTGGTTTATCTTTGGTGATTCTCATGAATTTAGATATTGATACATTTATTTTATGCTGTCAAATTTGATACAGTATAATTTCTTAAAGTATTCCCTTATAATGTTCTGGTTCTTTTCGGTATCTGTTGTGATATTTTCCATTTCATCTCTGTTTTTTTTTTTTAAATTTGGATTTGCTCTTTCTTTCTTTTGTTTAACTGGGTAAGGGACTGACTACATTCTTTAAGGTTTCATTTTTTTAATTAAAAAAATTATTTTGTGTATAAGTGTATTGCCTGCATGCACCTGTATTGTGCAGTGCCTGCAGATGTCATCAGATAGCCTGGAACTGGATTTATGGATGGTTGTTACCTGACATGTGGGTATTTCGAATCGAACTTGGGTCCTCTGCAAGAGCAGCCAGGGCTCTTAACCATTGAACCATATCTCCAGCCCCATCTTGTTTAACTTTTTGAATAATCAGCTGTTAGATTCATGGACTCTGTATTGCTTTCTGTGTTTCCATTTCATTTTTTTTCTTCTCTTAATTTTCATTTCTTCTCATCTGCTTTGTTTCGGTTTTGTTTGTTCCTGTCTTTCCTGAGTCTTAAGCTGTACTGTTAAGCCATTAATCTGTGCTCTCTCTGATTTTTTTAAATGTAGGCACATAGAGCTATAAACTTCACAGTTAGAGCTACTTCTGAAGTATACCAGAGACGTGTTGTGTTGAATTATCCTTTTCATTTAGTTCCAGGAATACTTTTATTTCTTTTTTAATTTCTTCTTTGACCAATGTATCATTCAGATGTGTGTTCTTTAGTCTCTATGAGTCCATGTAGTTACTAGAGCTTCTTTTGGTGTTGATTTTAAGCTTTATTGTGTTGTGTTCTGATGGAATACATGGAATTCTGCCATTTTTTTTATTTGTTGAGGTTAATTTTGTGCCCCAGTATGTTGTCAATTTTAGAGAAACCTCCATTGACTGATAAAGACAAAGTGTATTTTTTGGTGCTTGTGTGGAGTATTCAGTAGACGTCTTTTAGGTCAATTTGATATGTGGTATCATTGATTTCAGTTATTCTTTGTTGGGTTTTTTTGTAGATGGTGGGGTATTGATGCCACTTAATGAGTTGGGTTTAACCTGTTTTATAGTCCTGTAGTACTGTTTTTATGAAATTGGATATATCAGTTTGGTACATATATGTTCATGATTATAATATCTTCTTGGTCAAGTTTTACTTTGAACAGAATGGAGTGACCCTCTTTATCTCTTCTAACTGGTTTTAGTTTTGGCATCTCTTTTGTCACATATTAAATTGCAAGTCTGGCTTGTTTCTTAGTGCCGTTTACTTAGAATAGTTTTATCCATCCTTTCACCCTAAGGCATGCACACGCTTTAAGTTGAGATGAGTTTCTTTCAGAGAACAAATAGATGGATTTTGTTTCTTAATTTATTCAACTAGCCTGTTTCTTTTGAAAGGGGGATTCAGGTCATTGATATTTAAAGTTATTATTGAAAGATATGTATTGGTTATCATCATTTTAATTTCTTTTTGCATTCTTAGTCTAATTTTGTGTTTGCACATTTAAACCTTTATTTCCTTTCTTTTGGTCACCTTTTGGGTATAGTTGTTCCTTTCATCATTCCTTTGTGTTGCTTCTCCATAAGACTGTTTTGGTGGTCATGAATTCTTTTAGCCTATTTGTGTTATGAGAGGCTTTTCTTTCCCCTTCAACTATAACAGACAGTTTTGCTGCATAAAGTATTTAGGGTCAGCCTCCATGATTACTTAGAATTTGGTATACATTGGTCCAGGCTCTTCTGGCTTTCATAATTTGTACTGAAAACTCAACAATAATTCTAATGGGTTTTCCTTTTTTTGTGACTTACTGATTTTGTCTTGCAGCGTTCAGTATTCTCACTATTTTCTGTATTTTATTTTATATGATGTGCCATGGGGTGTTTCCTTTTTGTTCCTGTTTGATGTTCAGTGTGGTTTTGTACTTGTATTGGCATATCTTTTCTTAATTTGGAGAACATTTCTTCCATAATCTTGTTGAAGATCTGGTCAATACCATTTAACTGGGATTCTTCTCCTCCAGCTCTTCCTATGATGTGGAATGTTTGTCTTTTCACCATGTTGCACACTTCCTGCATATCCCATTACTTTTCCTTTTTTTTTTTTTAAATTTTTATACTCTTAGTTGGAGTGGTCTAATTCTTTGATTTTATCATCCAATCTTGATAGTCTGCTTTCCATTTCATCCATTCTATTGGCAATGCTTTCTCCTGTCCTTTCAAATTGGCATATTGAGTATTCCACTTCTTCATTTCAGTCTCAGTTTTCTTCAATGTTTCTACCTTTTTTGTGTATTCAGTCATAATTTTATCCCCATCCTCTTCTAGTTCTTTGAATGATTTATTTGTATGTTTCTTAAATTTGTTGAATACTTTGATCATGTTTATGATTGCTCTCTAAAATGTTGTGTCCTGGGTTATCGCTAGGTTGTGATCACTGTAGAATTCTTCTATAGGATTGGCGCTGTTTGGTGGGGACATATTATTTGGGTTTATCATATTATTATTTTTTGTTGTGATTTTGGTGTGTGGATTTCTTTTATTGCTTGGGATTCTGGTCTGAAACTCAAACCTTCTTTTGTTGAGTTGAAGTTTAATTCTGTATGTGTTATTAATGTATCTTGGTTGCTTTCTGATTGGGTATGAAAAACTGGTTAGTGTAGGCTTCAGGTTCTCTCTTTTGATTTTTACATTAGATTTCACAGATGGCTCTAGTCAGGCTTCTCAGGAACTCTCCAGGAGAGCAAAGTCACCCTGGCTTGTTAGGAGCACTTCGGTAGCCCCAGATGAATATTGACACAGCCCATGGAGAGGTAACGGGAAGTGGATGTGTTGGTTCCTACTAGTCAGCAGGCAACCTAAACCCTAGAGCAGTGGGAAGGCTTGCAGGTGACCCTAAACCAGGGTAATGGGACTATTTTTTGATTACATGTCTAGGCAGATAAAATACATAAAAGTGTTGGTATCTGAAAGAGCAAGAGAAAGGTGACCTATAGATGATTTATAGTCATTTAATGTCATCAGGATTTTAAGGACTGAAGGAGAAAGAGGAACTATGTATTTAAAAAGGACAGAGTCTAAAATTTCATTTGTTTTAGTGACTCTTGCCTGTTCCTCAACAGAACACCATCAAGTATGATTGTAGAAATATAATTTGACATGTCTTCTTTAGGAGAAAGGTAGCTAAATTATGATATTAATGGCATCTGTCTTTCCATCCCTGAATGTTGCTTTGATTTTATCTTGTCTTAAAATACCTTTGAAAGGTATGCTGTATCTTGCAGATAGTTGTATACTAACATAGTTCATGTAAATGATACTCATAATGAGATTGCGTAAAGGAATGCTCACATTTCCTTGACCATGTCACTTGATGACATTTTTTTGCCCAGCTTTTTTTCCCCTCAAATGACAAGACATTATAAAAGCAATAGGGAAGAGAAAAATACATAGCATCGGCAGAAGTAACTGAATGCTTTAAGGTGAAATGAAATATAGATGTTCAAAATGTCAATTGTGCTAAGGTTAGAAATGAACAGAGAGAAATATACTTCCTGAGGTTTGAATGTTAACACAAACCTTGATCTAAGTTCAGGTTTGCTAAATGAAATTTTAATATCCACCAGCTCTATTTCTTTTGCTATCTTCATTGCTGACTATTTTAGAAAGCACATGCATACAAACAGGCAGCTTACAAACCTGTGATGAGATATTCAGACTTTTATATTTTTATATTCTATAATTTTCTCTGTTATGAACACAGAACACCTTAGTAAAATTAGTACTCAAATGATAACTAAGATAAGAGTAGAACATTATAGGAATATTATTTTTGCTCTAAGTTTTTCACAGAAACAAAGTAAAAATAAAAAGAAAATACAACCATATTATTTGTAAGTTGAATTTATTAGAAAATATTGCTGAATTATGTACTTCTGAGTACAATTATATTAAAATCAATTCACAGAAGCACCATTTTGAAGAACTTTTAAAATACCACTAATTCTTGTAAATTGTACTGATCTGTAGTTATCAGGTTTTATACTCCCATTATATGAATATGCCTATGTGTCTGTTTAATATCTCTGAGGTTTTACAGATCAAATTCAAAATCTTTCTCAGAAGAAGTCCACCAGGTTAGGTCCACTTTGCAATGTACAACATCTACATTGCCTGTGGTACAACTTGGGAATCATCACACTCATCCCATTTTTGCATCCTTAGAGACAGGGCTTTAGAGAGAACTAAATAATTATGCCTGCCATTTCTCTCTGCAGATTTCAGTGTTCTCAGAATCCCACTGAAACATTCATCCAGGAAAAATGTTCTGGAATTTGAGTAGGTTCAGTTGAACCTCATCTTGAATCAACACAGTAAGTATTCCCTGAAATTGCAGTAGAAATACTAAAGAATTCGTATATCATTGTATGTCTATATACCCAAAGGAACCAAAACCAGCAAACAACAGACATATATGAACATCTGTGTTTACTGTGGCACTACTGACAACAGTTAGAGAATAAACTCAGATTTGTATTAGGGATTAATGGATAAAAGTTATAGCATAAATACATAACTACTATTATTTAAACATAAAAAATTGAATCGACATTTCAGAAAAATGAATGGAACTGGAAATCATAAAATTGAGTGAAATCAGCCAGATTCAGAATTGTAATTTTTTCTTTGTTTCAGTGCTCATAAGTGGAATCAAAAAAAAAAAAAAACATGGAAATAGAAAAGGGATGACAATGGAAAAAGATTAGGGCTAAGAGAGGGCAGTGGAGGCCACATGACAGGCATGGTTTAACAATGCAACAAAACTTCTTTTTGTGTAATTGATATATGCTAATAAAATATTTTAAAATACAGCATTGAAAGTTTCAAGTCATTTGAACACTCAGATTCTTTAAATTCTTTTGAGCAGAAAAGTGAGTTTATAGTAACTGAGCCAATATAAGTATATTGACCTGTTGTATCAATAAAAGCTGTTT
Source organism: Nannospalax galili (assembly GCF_000622305.1). Classification (NCBI taxonomy): domain Eukaryota; kingdom Metazoa; phylum Chordata; class Mammalia; order Rodentia; family Spalacidae; genus Nannospalax; species Nannospalax galili. The sequence continues at coordinate 7,303,572 of NW_008347042.1, forward strand.
CTAATCATTTACTTACTAACTGATAATGTCTAATTTTAAAAGTGAAAATCAAGTTTTAAATGCATTTAAAACAGGAATTTTTTTTGTCTTTTTTCTTTTTAAGACAGGGTCTCCCTGTATCCCAGCTGGCCTGGAACTCACTCTGTAGACTAGGCTGGCCTTGAGCTCACAGAGATCCAACTGCCTCTGCCTCTGGGCTGGGATTAAAGGCGTGCACCACCACGCCTGGCAAAACAGATAAATTTTATAGAAGATAAAAGGTGGAAAGTCTAAAGCAACTAAAATCAGCTGGCTTATTGGTAGAAATTTATAAAAATCATTTATTATGTCCCAGAAAACTCATATTTAGGGGAATACATTTGTTTTTCTTTGTTATAAATTTTTTTTTGTTGAAATTTTGTGTATTTTATACAGAAAATCATCTTTGTACCCCCTTCCCACTTCCCCTTTGGCACCCTCCCACTAACCCTCCTGCCCCCCACTGGAGCTCATACAGTCTGTCATTTGTGTTAAGGCTTATTATATAAAATTAGTGTCCCCAGATGTCCCTCAGTGCAAGTTCATTCACTTGGATTTAGTCTGCCTATCTAGAGTTTCTCTCTTCAAGAAGATCAGCTCCTCCTTACCCAGCAGTAATTAGCTTCCAGTAATTCTTTGACTAAGATTGGGGCTTGCTGTTCATTTCCACAATTTTGTGCTGGATTTTTGTCTGCCTAAGTTTCTAAGTTTTCACGGGTCTTGTGCATGCTGACACCATTGCTGTAGGTTTGTATGAAAAGGGTCCATATGGTCATGCACCTGATGGATTCAAACCAAGTCCCCCAGAATGATGGATTCAAACTAAGATCCCCAGGCCTGAGAAAAATTGTACAAGGAAGTAAAAATGAAAAACAATTCCTACTGCTGAGAAAAAGCTGACCTTTCCATGCTCTTTGCACAAGCTGGAAATCACTCGAAAAATCCACCCCCCCCGCTTCTGCTTTTTTGGCTCAGTAGTCACTTGTGATTTGTGGTTTTTGCCTTTATAAGCAGCCTGTAAGCTGAGCTTGGGGCTTCTCCTTCCCGAGTGAGGCAGAGGCCCATCTGCGCAAACAATTAAAATCCTCTTGCTTGTTGCATCTCCTGGTTTGAGGACTGAGTTATTGGGGTGTGGCCTCCCATGGACGTTGGGTACCCCAGACTGGGGGTCCAACATTTGGGGACTCGTCCGGGATTCGGTCGCCCCCAGACCCATTTCCTCAGATCAGTAGGAGGTAAGGACAGACGTCTTGTGGTTTGTCTTGGTCTCAATGTCTGTCAGTTATTTCCTGTTCTGGGAATGTTCCGTCTGAACATTTGTGCCTGTACAGGACCTGTAAGTCTGTATTCTGGGAATCAGCAGGAGTGGCAGACATGCCCAGGGACCCCTGGTTCCAACACTCTGGCCTTAGTGACCAGAGTGATCTGGAATGGGGAGGACAGCGTAGCTTTCCTCACCCCAGGAGAAGGGAGATTGGCCTGGCTACTCCCCTCCCAATCTGTACTTTCAGTTTTGAGTCAAGAAACCGCAGCGAGGATTTTTGTTTTGTGTTTGTCTGTGTTTGTACTTGGGGATCCTGAAAGTGAAAATGGTGAGTGCAGTGTGTGTCTGAGTGTAAGAAGGACCGGTCCACATGAATGTGATTTAATGCGGTGTATGTATGTGCTTGATGGTGTGTTAATATCTTAAAAGGGGAAGGTCTGGTTTTGTATTTCTCTCTACGCTCTCTATTTTAAACCTTCCCTTCCTCCTTCTCTTTCCTTTTATTCTCAGTCTAAGTCTTCATGAGGGACTGTTAAAGGTGAAAGAGCAATTGAGGTTTTCTGGTCAGGGCCACTCCCTGATGTAAGCCAAAGGCTCTTAGCCCTCTTAGTGGACCCCGACTGCCCACACGGGTGGAGACGAGACAGCCTTCCTGTACTTCCTTCTCCTTTCTTCAGCCACTGAAAAAGCCCCGCGGGCACGGGTCGAACAAATAAAAGCCACAGGGCGCTTGCCGCTAAAAGACTCCCGTGGAAGGATAAGGGGGTCCCAGGTGTGAATCCCAGATAAATTCACGTCCCCCGCAGAAGAAAAACTGGGCAACGTTAGGTACTCGTCCATAAGCACACCCACTGGACATTATTATTTGGAGTGGCATATTCTTTCTTTCTTTCTTTCTTTCTTTCTTTCTTTCTTTCTTTCTTTCTTTCTTTCTCTCCCCCTCTCCTGTGAAGCTTACCTCTAGAATACTGGAAGGAGGTTGTGGAGCGGGCCCACAATTTATCAGTGGAGGTCCAAAAGAAGAAGTGGCGAAGTCTCTGTTCCTCTGAATGGCCCTCTTTTGAAAAGGGGTGGCCAAGGGATGGGACTTTTGACCTTGCTACTATCTTGCAGGTTAAGGAATACATTTTCCACCCAGGACCACACGGAGACCCGGACCAGGCAGCCTACATAGTCACCTGGGAAGGCTTGGCCCGAAACCCCACACCTTGGGCACAGCCATTCCTACCTCCTCAGGGAACCAGAGAAACTGATCAAGGGCCCAATACCCCTTCTACTCCCCTGAGTCTCACTTCCTCCCTCCTGCCCCTTCAGTCTTCCCCTGAGAAGAAGAAACAAAAGCCAGTCATCCCTGAGGACCAAGTCTCCCTAACCCTCCTTGATCCTCCACCTCCCTATCCACCTGTACAGGCGCCTCCACCCCAGGAACCTCATCCCTCTCCCAATTCCACCGAACCTGACCAATTCCCCCCTCTGTCTAGCAGACTCTGCCTGAGGAGGGACAGAGGGGGCCCCTCTGATGGAACTGGGACTGCCCAGGTTCTTCCCCTCCGAACAGTAGGGGATCAGATCCAGTATTGGCCTTTTTCAGCCTCTGACTTGTATAATTGGACAACCCATAACCCCTCTTTTTCTCAGGACCCCCAGGCTCTAACTGCTTTAATAGAGTCTATCCTCCTCACCCACCAACCCACCTGGAAGGATTGTCAACAGCTCCTCCAGGCACTCCTAACCACAGAGGAGAGACAGCGAGTCATCCTAGAAGCCCAGCAAAACATCCCCTGGCAGGATGGGAGACCTACTCTGTTCCCAAATGAAATAGACGAAGGATTTCCTCTGACCAGACCCAACTGGAACCACGAGACTATGGCTGGTAGGGAGCATCTCCTTTTTTATCACTAGACTCTGATAGTGGGTCTCAAAGGGGCTGGAAGGTGCCCAACCAATTTGGCAAAGGTACGTGCTATAACCCAGGGGGAAAATGAAACCCCCGCTGGGTTCCTAGAGCGCCTGATAGAGGGATATCGGAGGTACACCCCTTTTGACCCCACGGCCCAGGAGCGTCAGGCGGACCTTACTATGGCCTTTATAGGACAATCAGCTTCTGACATTCGTGGTAAGCTCCAATGGCTAGAGGGCCTTCAGGGGTACTCTTTACAGGACTTAGTAAGAGAAGCTGAGAGAATCTATAACAGGCGAGAAACATTAGAGGAAAGAGAGGATAGAATCAGAAAAGAGCAGGAAGCTAGAGAGGATAAAAGAGAGAAAAAGAGAAATAAAGAATTAAGTCAAATTTTGGCCACAGTAGTCCAGGGAGTAGGGCCAGGTAGGGACCTGGGAGACAAGAGAAGGCCCCGAGTGGATAAAGACCAGTGTGCCTATTGCACATTGGACTCAGAAATGTCCAAAGAAGCTGAACAAACTTCAAAAGAAGACAACCCCAGTTCTGACTCTAGGGGACTAGGGGAGTCGGGGCCAGGAGCTCCCCCCTGAGCCCAGGGTAACTTTAAAGGAGGGGGGGGGCAAATGACTACCTTCATGGTAGACACAGGACTCAACACTCAGTCTTGACAACAACCGAGGGACCTATGAGTTCCAAAACAGCCTGGGTCCAAGGGGCCACTGGAGGAAAAACATACAGATGGACCACAGAAAGAAAAGTGGACCTCAGCACAGGACAGGTTTCCCACTCGTTCTTGCTGATCCCCAACTGTCCATATCCCCTTCTTGGGAGAGATTTACTCTCTAAGTTGGGGGCCCACACCCACTTCACTAAAAAGGGAGCTACACTAAAAGGAAAGGATGGAGCTCCACTACAAGTGTTAACCCTGCGACTGGAAGATGAACATCGGTTATATGTGGGACCGATAGTAGAAACTCCTGGTATATCTGATTGGCTAACTAAAATCCCCTCAGCATGGGCCGAGACAGGAGGCCCAAGACTGGCATGCAACCAGCCTCCAATAGCGGTCAAACTAAAACCATCTGCAACTCCGGTTTCAATCAGACAATACCCTATGAGCAAAGAGGCCCAAGAGGGAATCAGGCCCCACATTCAAAGACTTTTACAAATGGGCATACTTCGCCCCTGCCAATCCCCTTGGAACACCCCACTGCTCCCCGTGAAAAAGCAAGGAACAAATGACTATCGACCAGTCCAAGACTTAAGAGAAGTCAATAGGAGGGTAGAGGATATACACCCCACTTTCCAAATCCCTACAATCTCCTAAGTACCTTGCCTCCCAGTCACAGGTGGTATACTGTACTTGACCTGAAGGATGCATTCTTCTGCCTAAGGCTGAGCCCGGTTAGCCAGCCCATCTTCACTTTTGAATGGAAGGACCCTGAAGCTGGAATGTCGGGACTACTAACCTGGACGCGACTTCCCCAAGGATTCAAGAACTCCCCTACTCTGCTTGATGAAGCTCTGCATCATGACCTGGCTGACTTTCGGGTAAGAAACCCACAGATTATGCTCCTCCAGTATGTAGATGACCTCCTCTTAGCAGCCGAGATGGAAGCAAGCTGTTTGCAAGGTATGGAGGCTCTCCTATTGAGACTGAGGGAACTTGGATATCGGGCCTCGGCAAAGAAGGCCCAGATCTGTCTACAGCAGGTAAACTATTTGGGCTACCGGCTGAAGGGAGGACAACGATGGCTAATGGAAAGTAGAAAACAGGCGGTAGCCTCTATTCCCTCACCAACTTCAGCCAGAGGACTCAGAGAGTTCTTGGGAAGTGCAGGATTCTGTAGATTATGGATACCAGGCTTTGCCGAAATAGTGGCTCCTCTATATCCTCTAACAAAGAATGGGACTCCTTTCATCTGGGCTGATGAACACCAGAGAGCTTTTGACAAAATAAAAAGAGCATTGCTGACGGCTCCAGCTCTAGGATTGCCAGACTTGACAAAACCCTTCGTCTTATATATAGATGAAAATAAAGGGATGGCAAAAGGGGTCCTTACTCAGACTTTGGGACACTGGAAAAGGCCAGTAGCTTATCTCTCAAAGAAACTGGACAATATGGCCACTGGCTGGCCCCCATGCTTGAGAATCATGGCGGCAATAGCATCCCTGGTAAAAGACCTAAATAAACTCAATATGGGTCAGCCCCTGACTGTCATAACACCACATGCAGTGGAGTCCATCATTAGACAGCCCCCTGACGGATGGCTGTCAAATGCCAGGGTGACCCATTACCAAGCACTACTGTTAAATCCAGAAAAGATCAAGTTTGGTAGCCCTGCCCCTTAAACCCCGCCACGCTGCTACCAGCCCCCGAGAAAGGCACTGAGATTCCCCATGACTGTCAGCAAATACTTACGGAGATGCATGGGACTAGGGGAGACCTCACCGACCAGCCCCTAACAGATGCAGATGCCATCTGGTATACGGATGGGAGCAGCTTTCTGCGAGATGGTGAGCGTAAGGCGGGGGAGGCCGTGGTTCATGGAGAAAAAATAATTTAGGCCCAAGCTCTGCTGGCTGGAACATCAGCCCAATGGACTGAATTAGAAGCCCTAACCCAGGCCCTAAAATTAGCAGAGGGCAAAAAGGTCAACATTTACACTGCCAGCTGCTATGCATTTGCCATGGCTCACGTACATGAAGAAATTTATCGGAGGCGGGGGCTCCTCACCTCAGCGGGCAAGTACATTAAAAACAAAAAAACAATAGTGGCCCTTCTACAGGTTTTGTACTTACCTAAAAAGATCAGCATTATTAATTGCCCTGAACATCAGCGAGACCAGGGGCCGATTGCTCGAGGCAATCAGATGGCAGATGAAACTGCCCACCAGGCAGCAGAAGGTACCTGCATTCTCTACACACATGCAGACCTTAAGGCTGAAATGGAGGCACAGGAAAAGGAGGGAGAAGCTCTTTTTACCTACACTGAATGAGACCTGGAACTTGTTCAGAAGCTTAATGCTACCTTGGATCCAGAAACCAAGATATGGAGATATCAGATTCGAACCATACTGCCCCAGGAGGCAGCACTTGAGCTAATCTCCCAGCTCCACCAGTGGACACACTTAGGACACAAGAAACTAAAAACATTACTAGAAAGAGAAGAACAATTCTACTATTTCCCGGACCTAAGCCAGCTAGTCCAGAAGGTAGTGGGAGATTGTGTCTCATGTTCCCTGGTAAATGCTTCTAGATCAAAGGCCCCATCTGGTATGAGAGAAAGAGGGACACAACCAGGGACTAACTGGGAGGTAGATTTTACTGAGATCCTCCCAGGAAAACATGGTTATAAATATCTCCTAGTGTTTATAGACACTTTCTCAGGGTGGGTTGAAGCTTTCCTCACCCAAAAGGAAACAGCCCAGACTATGGTGAAGAAACTGATCGAAGGCATCTTCCCTCGATTCAGACTGCCTAAGGTAATTGGGTCTGATAATGGCTCAGCCTTTGTCTCCCAGGTAAGCCAGGGAAAGGCCAAAGCATTGGGGATCAATTGGAAATTACATTTTGCTTATAGACCCCAAAGTTCAGGACAGGTAGAAAGAATGAATAGAACCATTAAAGAGACCTTAACCAAATTAGCTCTAGAGACTGGCACTAAAGACTGGGTGCAGCTCCTACCTCTAGCTCTATTTCGGGCTAGAAATACTCCTGCTATACACGGCCTAACTTCCTACAAAATCCTTTTTGGAGGACCGCCTCCTGTCCTCAATGTAACCTTGTCCCCCTTGCCCTCTTCTTTTAATAACCCCAGCCTAAAAACAAGACTCCAAGCCCTCCAGATCATCCAGAACCAGGTTTGGAGGCCCTTGGCTGCTGTCTACCAGCCTGGGAGTCCACGAACGCTCCACTCCTACCAAATTGGAGATCAGGTGTACATGAGAAGACACAATGTAAAGACTCTTGAACCACGGTGGAAAGGACCCTACACGGTTCTCCTGACTACACCCACGGCCCTCAAAGTAGACGGAATTTCAGCTTGGATCCACGCTTCACACGCCAAAAGAGCCCCGGCCCAGGAGGACGCTGGAAAATGGCATCTACACAAAACATCCAACCCAACCCCCTAAAAATAAGACTCTCCAGAGATAACTAATGAGTCTACTTGTTTGTAGGTTTGTCCCCAGCCAAGGAAGCCCCCATCTCTCTATGTTGACCACCTGGCAGGTGATCAATCAAATGGGTATTGTAGTGTTTGAAACCCACCAAATGGTACCCAAAGGCACTTGGTGGCCCACATTGTATCCAGATTTGTGTAAATTAGCCTTAGGAGCACCGGCACCCTGGGACATACCAGACTTCATGGGCCCTGACAAAATACCCGGCCCGGAAGCTTACCCCCTGTTTGGAGGGTTCCACTTAACATGGGGAGGGTGTCGTGAACAACAACAGAACCTGTTATGTCGGTTAACCTTCTATGTCTGCCCAGGTAACCATCGAGATAAGCGGCTCAACTCCCAATGTGGAGAAAGGGACTACTTTTACTGTAAAAACTGGGGATGCGAAACAACTCGGGACACCTGGTGGTCCCCGTCCTCATCCTGGGATTACATCACTGTAAAAGCAAATTACTCTCATAAGAGCCCAAATGCTCTTAATCAGGACTGTCGAGGTAAATGGTGCTACCCCCTCCAGATAGAATTCACAACAGCAGGAAAAAATGACACAGATTGGGAAAAGGGACATTCTTGGGGAATTAGGATATACAAGGAGGGGACAGATCCTGGCCTCTTGTTTACTATTAAAAGAGACATCTCCTCCTATTCAATAGCTATAGGCCCCAACCCTGTCTTACCTATCCAGAATCCCATCCCCAGCTACCCAAATCCCCTGCCAGCCTTAACACCTGAAGCCACCTCACAGCACCTCTCCAACCCTTTTTCTGACACTTCCCCTGCCAATATCCTGTTAGAACAGACCACCAGCCCCCCAAGTCAAAAGGTTTCGCCGATGAGGGACCAACTGTTCAATTTAATCCAAGGAGCATATAAGGCCATTAGACAGACAGACCCCAACCTGACTGAATCCTGTTGGCTATGTTTAGCAGCAGCACCCCCTTATTACGAGGGCATAGCCACACAAGGGACATTCAATAACACCACCTCAGCTGACCTATGTCATAGAGAGACCCCTCACCCCCTAACCCTCACGGAAGTCTTGGGATCTGGGCTCTGCTTAGGAAACCCACCTCCAACCCACACCCACCTTTGCAACTCCACTATTTCTGTACCCCCAGGGGAAGGGAATTACTATCTCCTACTTCCGTAAGGGACTTGGTGGGCATGTAACTCTGGGTTGACTCCCTGTGTAGCTAGTATGGTTCTTAATACCTCTCAAGACTACTGTGTCATGATTAAGCTCCTGCCCCGAGTATTTTATCACCCCGCAGATTCCATAGAACAGTTTTATGAACAAAACCCAGGCAGATATAAAAGAGAGCCTGTGTCTCTGACCCTAGCAATACTTCTGGGAGTAGGGGTGGCGGCAGGGATAGGAACCGGAACGGGAATACATTTTCCACCCAGGACCACATGGACACCCGGACCAGGTGGCCTACAGATGGCTGTAGATGAGGACATAAGTGCAATAGAACAGTCAATTACCCACTTAGAAAAATCTCTAACCTCCCTCTCAGAAGTAGTATTACAAAATAGAAGGGGGCTAGATCTACTTTTCCTCAAGGAAGGAGGGCTCTGTGTGGCTCTAGGAGAAGAATGTTGTTTCTATGCTGACAGCTCAGGGGTTGTTAGAGACTCTATGACTAAACTCCACCAAAGGTTAGACAAAAGGCAAAGAGACCGTGAATCCAAACAGGGGTGGTTTGAAGGATGGTTTAATAAAACCCCCTGGTTAACTACTCTAGTGTCCACCCTAATAGGTCCCCTAGTTATTCTTCTCCTTCTTTTAACCTTCGGGCCATGCATCCTCAGCAGACTGCTACAATTTATCAGGGACCGAATATCGGTGACTCAGGCCTTGGTCCTTACTCAACAATACCATGCTCTAAAAAGAACAGAAGACCTATAGATTTTAAGATTAAAATCTTTCCATAAGAAAAGGGGGTGATGATGGATTCAAACCAAGTCCCCCAGAATGATGGATTCAAACTAAGACCCCCAGGCCTGAGAAAAATTGTACAAGGAAGTAAAAATGAAAAACAATTCCTACTGCTGAGAAAAAGCTGACCTTTTCATGCTCTTTGAACAAGCTGGAAATCACCTGAAAAATCCTCCCCCCTGCTTCTGCTTTTTGGCTCAGTAGTCGCTTGTGGTTTGTGGTTTTTGCCTTTATAAGCAGTCTGTAAGCTGAGCTCAGGGCTTCTCCTTCCCAAGTGAGGCAGAGGCCCGTCTGCGCAAACAATTAAAATCCTCTTGCTTGTTGCATCTCCTGGTTTGAGGACTGAGTTATTGGGGTGCGGCCTCCCATGGACGTTGGGTACCCCGGACCGGGGGTCCAACACACCTCCTCTCTGGCTCTTAAAATCTTTCTGCCCCTGATTTGCAATGGCTCCTGAGCTCTGGGTAGGTAGACCTCTGTATAGGCATCCTGTCTAGAACCCATATTCTGTAGACTCTTAATCACTGTTTTGGTCATTTGTGACCTTTTGTTTTCCTAGTCTTCTGTTGCATGGGGAACTTCATTGATGAGAATTGAAAGATGTATTAGTGTTCTCTTCATCCCTTGGTCTATGTTCCATGAGATATAGGTGTAGAGGTTGCATCCTAGATGTGCCATTTAGGCTTGGGAAATTCCCAGAGAATCTCTGTGTGTGACCAGAGGTGTAACACCGTAACAATCTCTGTCTTTTGAAACAGAAGCTACTTTGATAGGTGGTGACTGGGATACTTGTCTATAAATTTAAAGATCCATATTTTGCACATAGTAAGAAATTATATTTGCCTAAGGATATGAGAGCCTTGGAGATTTCTCTAAGACTTATGACCTCTCCAGCTATGTATATTTGGTTAAGTTTGCAGTACTAGACACAAGTTTTCTCCCACTGAGTGGGCTTTAAATCCAATTAGATAGCCATTGATTACTCCCATGATAAATGTGCCACTATTGCACCAATGTTGTTTGCTTTGCTGGTCATTGGTGTGGTTTTTTAGGCCTTGAAGTTGGGGTTGGACCATCTATTGATGTTCTTTACCAGTTTGCATAGTGCTCTCCAAAACTATGAGACCTAGCCTTCAGGGGAGGTGGCATTCAGGTCAGTTCTAGCCCCATTGCTCCAAATACTGCATCCAAAGTATGTCCTGTCTTCAGCGATAGGGTCTTACCATCAAGTTCTGAGAGGCAATCATGGACTACGGCATTATCCTGTGTAATTTGGGTAATCTCTTGGACTACCCTGTCTAACCATTCTTAGGAAAGTTTCTCCTATCTGGCACTTTGTCTTGTTATGTAGCCTTCAGCTATACTCACAGACTCAAGTACGGATGGTGTATGTGTAATTTTTCTGTAAGTTTTTGGACTAATATGATTCCCTCTGGTTTGTTATACTAGCTAGGCACTATTTATATCTCCTCCTCTCCCTGTCTTATCCTCCCTCCCCTCCCATCCCATTTAAAGTGTCCCCATTTCTTCCTTGATAATTTCTGTCTGCTATGGACCCACCTCTTTCAAGCCCCTTCTTCCCATTTATTTCCATAGTTCTTTATATAGTCCTCCTCTCCCTCCCCTTTAATTACACCCTTTCTACACCTTTCTCCTTTAGTAACACCTGTCTCTTACTATTATTCTCTCTCAGGTTCCAGAAAAGTGGAAGAGAACCAGGGAGGTAAAGGGAAAGTATGGGAACACATTTGCATCTGTCCATTGTAATACACATATCTAATTTTAAATAGTCACAATCATAAAATAAATTTTGAACATTTAAGCAAAACAGCAAGTATCAGCCCAGATTAAAATCCGCTTAGAGGAAAAATACTCTCTATGTTTGATTGTCAAACTAAGGATATATCAGATGAATGAATATTCCAAACAACTTTAATGAATCAAAATTTTAAAAAGTAAAAATTTCAGCTGGATGTGATGGTTCATCCCTTTAATCACAGCACTCTATGTGATCTCTATGACATCAAGGTTAGCATGGTCAACATAATGAGTTCTAAGTCAGCTGAAGCTACAAGAAGATTCTGTCTCAAAATTAATTTTTTAGAAGTAAAATTTTCATACTCTTTTGTAGAAATAAACCACATGTCAAACACAGTCTGCAGAGGACCCCAGATCCTCTTCTCTCAGTCTGATCCCCTATCATCTAGCAGGATCCAGAGTGGCAAGTGAATGAGGAAGGGGAATAATAGAGTTAGTCCTCAGCATCCTGCCACCACATTACAGTTAGTATTTAGAACTGGTCCTGTGTTTAAGGATTGGCCGGAGGAATAGTTTTAAAAGGAGATCGTAAAAGCGGGCATATCTTAAACAAATTGTGTTTTTGTTTTATTTTTGTTTTGTTTTCGCAGGGACAGAGGTAGTATTTATCTAAAATAATTCATGGACATTAAATTTGCCTCTAATTCTTGTGTTGAACATGAAAACACACACACACACACACACACACACACACACACATACACAGCACTACAATTTGCAGGTGATATATGGGAAAGATGAAACCAATATTGCCCAAAGGGTAAAGTATTAGACTCTCTATAAATGCTTAGTGAGCAGCTTCAACAGAGCATGAGATGTGGAGATGTCAGTCATTCTGTCCTGGCTTAGTAGTCTATACACAGTGTGGCCACAATGATGAGGGTGCAACTTAAGGCAGGACACACACCATGAACTTTATTCCTTCTGCATACCTGATGCCAAATGACACACCTTCTAGGAGCCTATGCTGATGCTGAGAGGTGTTTTAACTCCTGTTATCCAAGGATCCAGCCATGCCACCCTGGAGAAGAGGCAGAAGTGTATTAGCACTGAAACAAGCCAGTGTGATGTGAATCTGCTTTCCTCACTTGCAGAATTTATGTTACAAGCATCATCAGAAGACTTACAGGATATTTAATTATCCACATTATTCTACACAGAAGTCTTCTGGCAGGGCTGGACTTCATAGCAAATAAGCACCAGAGTTAACTCATGTTACTGAAGCCATCAATCCTGAAACAGATGGCCTGGTTCTGTAACTGTCTTTATATGGAGGTTAAATGAGATTGAACAGAGTGTATAAGGAAACAATTTGACAAAGGTTCACTGCTGAGATTTGTACTGTGAATTCCCAGGCCTGGGATAAAATGAAGTTATCCAAATCTCCCTCCTTTTATATGCCACCAATTCAGGCTTTGCCAACATGAAGAGGTGTATTCATTGAAGGTTTGGAAGTAGAGCAGCAATGTTACTTTCTGAAGGTTGTCACCATTATAGAGGTAAAACAGTTGTAAAAATACAGGGGACGGGGATCCCAAGAGGAACTCATTCTCACATCTGTTGAGCTTGTATTTCAGCTCTGAGCCCCACTGAGTAAAAGGCCAAGTCACAGCATGAAATATTAGGATATGAAATTCCTCTTCCTGATTCACACTGGCAGCTGGTGATTCTGTTTGCACATGGACTGTTGATAATTCCTTCTTGACTTTTTGATCTTTTCTCCATCAGTTTTCCTTTAAGACTCAGCCATCCTATGATTGAACCCTGCCTGAGATAGTCATGTATTTTAACAAGGGATTGAGGTAGTGGGGCTCCTTCCTATTATACCTGACACTCATAGATTTCTTCCTATCCATTGCTATATGTAGGGGAAATAAAGTTTGGCTTTATTAAATTGATCCAACTTAGTATTAATGATATCATAGAAACAAAGAAGTTGTGCCATGTGATTTGATGGGATACAAAAGATGTTTAGGTTTATAATTCATGTAGTATTTAGTATATTTAACATTCATGTATATCTAGAATTTTGAACAATATTTTGAAGAAAGATTTGTGCACTCTATGTTTACATGTTAAAACTTGAGCACCTCCTTAGTCATCATGTATACATGTGCTCATGCACTGTGCTTATAATGGTGCCTGTGCTGCTGCACATGCATTTACTATTACTTTGGTTTTATTCTAATGTCATTGTTCCCAGCAAAGTGTCTCCTATCAAGTTAATGCTGAACTGAAGATAGAGCACAAGAATGCAGTCAACATGGCTCAGCTAGCCTCTCAATAACCCTCTTACCAGATGGCACCTGCTGGCCTCTACTCCAGTATGACCAGCACATAGTGCAACCTTACTGAGGCTTCATACTCTAGAAATCTAGAGACAGTGAAGGTCAATGCAGCTATACTGCAAAATACTAGGAAACCTTGAAGGTCATGCTTGATCCTGCTGTAGAGGAAAAGGAACCTGGAAGCTTGCAAAGCAAACGCTTGAAGTGTTTCTTTTAGGTGCCTTGACTTCTGATATGTAAGTTTTAGTTACTGCACCAACGGAAAAAAAAATGTTGTATAGCAATACTGTGAAAGTAAAACACAAGAAATCTAGAGCCAATAGCATTGGTATAGAAACTGTACCATAAAATTTATCTTCTTATAAAATTTAATTTTTTTGTTTAGCTGATGAAGATACACATTAATGGATGGGATATTATGTAATTTTTGACACATGAATAAATTGTGTAATGTTAAAATCAGATCAACACATCTGTCAGGTAATAAATGGACAAAGAAAATATATATACACATTAGACTTACTAATCACCCATTCAAAAAGAAAAAAATGGATGGAATTGCAGGCATTACGATAATTAAAATAAGCTAGACACGAAAAAGCAAGTGCCACATTACGTTACTCATATGAGAAATCAAAACATGGTTGGCTACTCCCTTAACACTCCTGCCACTGTTGAAACAGTGGGAAAAAAATCTTGAATAAAAGGATGATAATCTTTTGCCAAAAATAAAGTGTCATTAAAGGAAAAACATATAAACAAGCAAACCTCCGAAACACCGGATATTTTCCAAAGGGCTGGAAAACTAACCTGGAAATTGTGCTGTTGTAAAGTACCTTTTATCAGAAAGTCATAAACGTTTTAGCATGTAATTTATTGCTTAATCAGAAAGAATTAATAAATCATGCAGGCATCATCTCATCATCTGTGCTTTAGCATCACATATGAAACAAATGATCAGTGCAATCTTGTTTACCAGTGTTGAAAATTTGCAGAAACACTGAAGGAAAGTATTTCACTTTGAAAGTTTTACACTTGCTTTTAAGTGGATTTAAGGCATATTCTGTGAACACTGTGCTTTTAATATATCCAATGATATAAAGTTCATTTTTAAAAAATATTTTATTTTTTAATTTTATGTTATGAGTGTGCTGCCAGCATGTAGGTATGTGCACCTGTAGAGGTCAGAAGAGAATGTTGGATCCCCTGGAACTGGAGTTACAGGCAGTTGTTAGCTAACATGTGGGTGCTGGGAATCGAATCTGGGTCCTCTGCCACAGCAGTCAGTGCTCTTAACTGCTGAGCTATTTCTCCAACCCCATGAATTTCATTGTTCTAAGCTTCTTTTTCAGAAAAAAAATGTTATGTGCTGTCAGAAAAATAATTAAAATGTCCACTAGTACATATGAATACATTTAAGACTGGTTTTATGTATATATGTGTGATTATTTGTATGTGTATGTATCTGTGTAAGTGTATGCATACATGCACATCTTTGTGTACCTGGAGACCAGAAGAGGGTGTTCCTAGAAATTGGAGTTACAGGCTTTATATGAATGAACAGCAAACCCTGTCATTTTTTGAGCCATTTGCAAGCCCTTGTATATAGAAATCTATTCTTGCATTTGGGTACTTATCAGTGGGTGACAGGTGAAATCAGATGTGTTAAAAATATATCTTAAGTCAGAGGAAGAACACAGGGATACCCTCCCATTCACAATAGCCACAAAAAAATATCTTGGAATAAACCTGACCAAAGACATTAAAGAGCTCTACAAGGAAAATTTTAACTCTTTAGAGAAAGAAATTGAGGAAGACATCAGAAGATGGAAGGACCTCCCATGCTCATGGATTGGAAGAATCAATATTGTGAAAATGACCATCGCCAAAAGCAATATATAGATTCACTGCAATCTCAATCAAAATCTCCATGA